>NC_056733.1:359499017-359774017 GCF_019279795.1 Protopterus annectens | reverse complement strand
GAAGTGTATGTCCCCAGCAGAGCAGACCAGTGAAGGAACATCCAAGAAGGAAAGAAACAGAACATGGAAAAAGAGCAAGGGTTCAATCCAATACTGATGGTGGAGCCTCAACACTTTCATTTCTGGAATAGGATGGGAAGCCGGCCTAGATGTAATGATGGATGAATTCTTTGTAGGTTTCATACAGCAACTGAGTGGGGGAGACAAGCTTAGGCTGCAGGAGTTGTTAAGGGCAGTGGGCAAGTTCAGGACTGATGTGCTCAATACAGGAGAGTTAGGAAGGAGAAGGAGGAGGGTCTGGGCATTCTAGTCACAGTCAGGATACCAGACCTGTAAAATGGTTGTTTAATTCTGCTGAACCAGCAGGTTCAAGTCAAGAGGGGTTACCAACTAATCAGCAAGGAATGCAAGTTTTTCTGTCAAGCACCATGTGCGAGTTTGTTACACATCATATCTCCCAGATGTGAAAGAGAAGATATGGAGAGGGAATGTGTGGATGTGTTTGATTTCATTGACTCATATGGGGAACGTAGGATTGCAGAGGTGGAATCCCCAGGGGAGAAGGACCTACCAGCAGGATGTATCACTGGGGGAAAGAGGACACCAACAGGTTCAGCTCCAGTACTTGGGACAACTAGAGACAACTGGGTTTCATGCATATGATGGTAGTTATCTTGGAAAAGGATGAATCACAAGGGTTGTCATTGCTGTCATATTGTTTTAACTATTAGGGAGGCACAACAGTTACAGAGCAGCAATATGTGGCTGTCGTATGATCCTCATTTCTCAAAGCTGAAAGCAGTAGCTACATCATTGTAATACGAGGTCAAACATTTGGATACATGGCCTGGTATAATAAATGGCTTGGCGATATGTTAAATAGGGTTGTGGAACAGAAGAAACCCTTGATAGGTGACAATGAGGAAAGGTATGATTGTGTTGATTTTTTAACATAAGTAGATATACTTAGCAGTCCTGTAGGTTTGCACATGTTTGCTCATGGTACAGGGTCTTGCAAGGAGCAATGAGATGTTAGTGCAAGGAAGTGGCAGTTTTTTTTTTTTTTTTTTTTATTTCAGGAACTGGCTGAGAAACCAGTCATCTCATTCTGTCATTAGAGTGGAGATCATGTAAGGATTACTGTGGAAATACCCTGAGGAGGATACAGTCCTGGAACTGGTGCAGTGTTTTTCAGTAGGTTTTTTTCAATTAGATGGTGGGTGGTGGTAACAGTTCAGTAGTTTAGAATTTAAATCTATAATAGTTAAATATGAAGTAGCACAAATCTTTCTTGGCAAGGATGTAAAGGCAGGTAGAGTTTTAGGCCTGAATGAGGTATCGCCTTTTCTGGTTTTTCAAATCTCTCTATTGGTTCTGGTTCTGAAAACTAGACCTCTGGAATTTAAGTTAATTTATTGATTTTTTTTTTCCAGAAGGGGAGATCAATGAATATCCACATAGCCAAGGAGTATGTGAAAGAGCATCTCTGGATGATGCAGCCAGACTCACCAGGAGTTTTAAAGAATCCTGGTTAGTTAAGCTGAATTTTTAACTCTTGCCTACCCAGTTGTCAAACTGACCATGGTTGGGTGTAACTTTTATTTTGACATGGCAATGAAGGTGGATTATCCAGTACTGTGTGCTACTTTTGAAAAGTTTAGCATGATTCTGCATTGGATTTGGTAAGGGTGAGTCCCATGGCAGACAGCCATTCATTATTTGGATAATTTTTAATTGATAGCAGAAGTGGCAGGAGAAGGTATGCAGTGCTTTATTTATTTATATCATGAGTTGGGATGCCCTTAGCACTAGAGAAGTTGAAGGGCATGAACAAGGTCTTAAGCATTTTAAGTTTGAAATTGGATGATGAACATGTTCCATATGCCTGTAGAAAAAAAATGGTGTGCAACTGACTTTTGAAGATGAAGGGGAAGGTCAGAGTTAAGAAAGTAATCGAACTGTTAGGTCTGTTAAATTTTGCATGCATGGTGTACAGCCAAGTAAAATATGTAACAGGTCCTTGGCTAATTTGCTGAGGGGAGAAAGATGCAAGTGTCATAAGACTCACAAGTATGCTGTCTATTTGGACAGGTTCAATTGAATTTCTTTTTGGCAAGACAAAGGGTATCATCTGATGATTTATGCTGGTGCAACTGGTGGACTGGCATGGAAAATTGTTTGTTGTGAATGGCTGGCTGTGTGCCTGTGAGAACAGAAAAAGGATGTTATATTTTTGAAAACCATGTCCTTATGGGGTGTGGGGGACATCTTTAGTGTGGCAAGAAGACTTAATAAACAGAAAGGTGATCTTTTACTCTGATAATGTTGCTGTGGTGCAGGTATTGACAAAGAAGGCTTTTAGGTCTAATTTGGTTCAGGCCATCTGGAGGACATTAGTGTTGCAGAGTTGGAGGATTAAGTTTCCCTTTTCTGCTAATCATGTGATAGGCAGAGTGAACACGATAGCTAACAGTTAGTCCACCTCAAAGTTTTACATGTTTCATTCATTAGCTCCTGAAGCAGATGAACAGACAGCAACTGTGCCAAAGGTATAGAGCACTTGTGGGCTGTAATGGGTTGTTGAAGGCTAACAAGGATAGTATATAGCTCTGTGGTTGATTCTTTTAATTCTGTTGTGGAAACGCTGCTAAGATGATAGAGTTTGGTCAGTTAGGCTGATGAGTGAGGCAGTAAGGACAGTGATGCTTAACTTGGCTGATAGTGTGACAGCACGATATGTGGCACTAAGACACTATACTAAACATTGGAAGATTCTTAGTATGTAGAACAGCTGGGAAAGAATGATGGAATCATGTTATGACGGGTCACTTCTTTTATCCAGGCAGTTTATACGGGTGTTGCTGAAAGGTTTCCAGGTACAGTCTTCAAGTTATACATTTTATGAACAATGCTGTCTGTTTTTATGTATGTGATGACTTTCAAGTAAACAAGTTGCTTGGTGATTTACAGTGAAATGATGTATATATTACAGTTTCAACAGGTTTTGATTTGGTTATGGAAGTCTAAGGTGGATCAAGTAGGGTTAAGTCAGCAAGCTGTCAAGAAATAATTTGGAGGTGTTATGTTTGGATCTATGGGCAGTTCAATGGAAGAGTGTATCTAAGGGAAAGGAAGTCCTGAGAAAGTCAAGGTATTTTGGCTGACAAATATTCAGCTCATTCATTTTGTTTGTTTGTTTGTTTGTTTGTTTGTTTGTTTGTTTGTTTTGGAATTTGTTGACTGGGAACGTCAGACTGGGTCAGGAACCTATTTTCAGCAGAGGCCCAGGGAGAAAAGCTCCACAAAGTAAAAATGCAAATTATAAAAATACATATGACAAAGAAAAATAGAGAGTTACTAAATTTACAAGTAGAGTGTAGCTTACCTGTTATAAGGTAAGTCCATTGACATAACAGACAATTGGTAGACATTTACAAGACAAATCATAGCAAAACAATAAGTGCAGTGATATAAGATAAATACATTTAGTTTTGTCAGTTACAATTCTTTTAAGTAGATTGTTGATAGGCATAGTGAGAATATATATTGATTGTCATTTGCAGACATTTTGAATATTAGATGGGCTGCAGGAATGCCGTTCAAAGAGGTTATAAGAAATAGATTAGCTAATATATATCAGTAAGACTAGCAGATAATATACAGGGGAAATGGAGGAGCTTAATATTTGAAGTAGGCTTCAATAATTCTTGCAGCTAGGTCCTTTGAAAGGGGTAGAGGTGGGAAGAAAGCATTGGTAGGGTAAAGTAGAAAAGAAAGGGTAGGGAAAGCCAGGGAGTGGGGGGGATAGTATGGAAGAGTAGGAGGGGGAAGTAGGGGGTAGGGTTACTTGGCTGCATTGAAACAGGGGCAGGTGCTTGTAACTTGGAGGTGATTTTCTAGGGTGAGTTTGAAATTCTTATGGTTTGTTATTGCTCTGATGTTGGGTGGGAAGGCATTCCAGAGTTTTGCTTCAGTGTAAGAGTATAGATACTGTCCAGCTTTTTTGTTAGTTCTGTCTAGGGTTACTAGTTGCTTGTCTTCAGGTGGGTCCTAGTGGGTACGTATGTCTGGAGTAGGGAGTTGAGTGCAGGGCAGTTTCTGGGTTGATATATAATTTTTGTTTGCCATATTGAGTTGTAGTTGGTCTAGGAGGTATGGAAGTTTGAGTCAAATGAGGGCACTAAGAGTTGTGTGTTATGGGGCATGTTGATAGCAAATTTAGCAATTTTATTATAGCAGGATTCAAGTTTGTTTTGTAGGGTAATCTGAATGTTTGTTAGAATGGGTGCACCATAGAGTAGAGAGGGGAGTAGGTAAGTAGAGTCCAGGGTGGATTTGGTGGATGAGTTCATGAAGTTTTTGAGTTGGTAGAGCATTCCTAGTTTATAGTGAGTGTTTTTAGATTGTATTGTGGATATGTAGATCAAAAGAGAGCCTATTGTCTATGGTTACTCCTAGTAGTTTGGCTTCAGAGACAGTTTATATTTGGGTACTGTTTAGTGAGGTGATCCTAAAGTTGGCTGGGAGAGTTTTAGGTGCGAAGAGGAGGCGTTTGGTTTTATTTGGGTTCAGCGGGAGCTGTGCATTGTTTAGCCAAGTCTCTATGAAAGTGAAGGCAGTTTGGGTTAGATGCAGAAAGTGTTTTAAGTTGTTGCAGGAGGAGATGATAGTAGAATCATTGGCATACTGGATTAGGGAGGTTTGGTGGGAGGCAGTGTGAAGGTTGTTAATGAAGATGTTGAAAAGTAATGGTCCAAGAGTGGACCCTTGCGGTACTCCTGTGTTAGTAGGTAGAAGTTGGAGAGGGTTCCCTACCATTTTATGCATTATTTTCTCCCTCTTAGGTAGTTGTTGAACCATTGTTGAGTTGCAGAGGAAAGACCAAGGATAGAGAGTTTTTGTAGTAATATTGGGTGGAAAAAAGCATCGAAGGCCTTGGATAGATCGAGAAGTATTACTGCCGTTAGTAATCCAGCATCCCTGACTTTGTTGACTGGATCTGTGAATGAGATTAATGCAGTAGTTGTACAATGTGAGGGCCTGAAACCATGCTGGGTGGGCATAAGTAAATTGTTTTCTAGACTATGATTAAGTATTTGTTTTCATATGCATTTTTCTACCAGTTTTGATAGAGGAGCTAGGATACCAATGGGTCAGTAATCGGTAATGTCGTAGCACTTACTGCCCTTATGCAGGGGGTTATTATATATTTTTTACATAGGGAGGGGATGTAGGATTCTAAGATAGATCAGTTGATATGTATGCTGACTGAATAAGCTATATCATCAGCGGCGTATTTTAAGTATTCTGGTGGAAGGTTGTCAGCAGAGGGAGAACAGGGTTTTAGTTTAAGAAGTAGTCTGTGTATGTGGTGGGTGGTTACAGATTTGAGAGACAGGTGATGAAGATGTAGATCAGTTAAAGGTGTGTCCTGTAGAAGAAAGGAGGAAGAGGTGGAGTGTTTAGTATTGGTTTGTGAGGGGCTAGGATTGTGCATGGGGTTAGAGTTTGAGGGGTTATTGGGAGAGTTGAGTAACTTGAGTATACTGTCTATAAAATGTGTGTTGAAAGTTTCTGCTATTTGCAATGGGAGTTTGTTGGTGGCAGGGGATGATTTCCTTTGATCCCAGGGTTGAGGAGCTGGGAAATGGTATGCCAAATTTTTTTGGGTTGTTTTTGTGGGAAGTTAGTTGGTGGGGAAGTATTGCTTCTTATCCTCTTTTATCTTTTTTTTTTTTTTTTTTTTTTTTTTTTTTTGCTTCATTGCATAACTGTTTATATTTTTGAAAGTTTAGATCATTTTTGATTCTGTGCCATTCTTGCCAGGATTTATCCCTTATTACTATTAAGTTTTTGGTAGGCTTGGTTAGCCAGGGAGCATGATTAGATTTTATTCTTTTTGTGTGGAGTAGGGCTAGGTTGTTAAAGGTATCAAGGATTATTTTGTTGAAGTGGTTGATGGCATCATCTAAAGGAGAGCTTTAAGTATGGATCAGTTTATTGATTTTAGAATATAGTTAAATTAATGGCTATACATATTGCAAATCACACGGTACTAAGAACAGCTTCACCTTTGGAATTTGCTGTGTTACAGCACTTGGAATTTTTTGGTAGGGATCTAATATGGTGCAGGTCAGATGGTATTCACATGAGCAATATTAGGCTTAATTTGTTTAATGTGCATATTTTATTATTAATTAAATATTTAGTGGAGGGATCTTTATTAGTTTGTTTATTTTGAAATTTCAAGTGAACAAGGGAAATGGCCAGCTGGTCGGTGGTATAAGAGGGGTCTACTTTGTTAAATGGAACCCCTCTTTTCTCCTTTTCTTTCTTGGGTATTGTTTAAGTTGGGTAAGCATTGGTACACTGCTCTAGGTAGTTGGTTGCTTCTGAAGTGAGCTGCTTGTAGTATTTATGTTGCCTGGTGAGCATGTAACATGATTTTGTTATATGTGTTTTTGAAGTTGTACCTACCAATAAAACTGGTAGCACTGGCTGTTCTGGTGTTTATTGAGTTGGTACAGGGGTATGTGGACAAACAGTGTTTGCCGGGTGGGCATATTTGTCCTTAAATGCCTGCCTGGTGATTGTGGTAGGAAGGAAGTAGAAAGTTCAAGGTCAGAGAGTAGGAAGATAGGAAGTTAGGAAATGAAGTTAGAAGAGGGTAAGGCTATGGCTTTGTATAGGTATTTCTGAGGAAGGGAAGGCCTGTTTGATATGGGTTCATGGTGCACATCCATCTGTTAACCCTACTTTTTATTACTTGGTTATTTTGGTATGCCCCTTGGTTGAGGGGTAATGTTATGTCTATGTAAAGGGGTTCCACTTTTCCCTTTTTTTTCTTAAGTATTTTTTACATTGGGGTAAGGGGTAGTACTCTGCTCCAGGTTGTTGGTTGGTTCTGAAGTGAGCTGTATGGCTGTGTCTGAACCCCATATTAATTAATTATCAGTTGTGCTTACCATGCCTTACAAGCCTTTAGTTGTCTGCACAATAGCTCTCTGAAACACATCTAACCCTAATGAAATATGACACAGAAGTCTAAAAGGAATCTGCACATTCTTATGGACACATTAAATGTTGATGATATGAAGCTTTTCTCATCCAGCGTTACATGCCAGAAACCCCGACGCCATGACTTATATCTAGCACTGAAAAACATTTACCTAATCTACCTATGGATGGGGAGGTCAAAATCCTGTGATGAGATGAACAGAGTGCAGAGATGGAAGACAGTGTGATTGTGTCTGACAACTGTGTCAGCAAGAAATCATTTGGCCTTGTATGGCTCACCACACATTTAACTGTTCCTTGCAACTATATTATTTTCATGTAGGCCAATTTTGAGCTGGCTGTCAAAGATGCAACCTATAACTTCAGCAGATTTATCTTTTTCATTTAAGGATTGATTAAGTGAAATAATATCGACAAATTGTTCAGCATTGGTTGGAGAAAACATTATGGGCAGTATAAGCTTTTAGAGAGAACATGATAGATTTTGTTTTACTTAATGTAGCGAAGGGATAAAATTTGGTGTCAGTGCATTCCAACTGTTAATTTAGCTGTGTGCTAAAATCATAGTTGAGTCCTTAGCACACTCTATTACATTTTAATTACCACAGCGACTGGCCATATTAATAAAAAGAATAGTAAACTGGAGGAGCCAAACATAGAACCAAACATCAGCATTACAATTCATGTATGAGAGATGGCAGAGTTAGGCTGAAACAATGTGTGAGTTGACTTGCAGTACCAATCAACAGCTGTAAGTAAATGAACTGCATAACAACTTCAGAAAGTGGAGATAGTGGAGCAGTTGGTTTTTAGCTGCTCAGTCCACTTCATAAGTCCCCCCTTACCTATAACCACAAGCATGTTTCCAGATGCTAAGAACTTGACCTTGCTTAATGGAATGATTTATGAACGCAAAAATGGGTAAGCAAATGATTCTGATGCAATTTTTAATTATTCTGGTAGGATTTCATTCCATGTATTGTTGTCAAAATAAATGTGGAACATACAATATTTAGAAAGAATTTTAGATGTGGTGTTAAGATTACTAAGTAGATTTTTCACAGAATTAGGAAGGAGCTTGATAAAGAGTTTGGTAATGTTAGAATCTGTAATATGATGAAAAGGTGAAGGGGTAGTGTTACAGACAAGATTAAGAAGATGATCAATACTTAGCAAAACTTTACTGATATTGTTCGCTGATTGCTGCTTCTAAGTCAGACAGCATCATTTTTTTCTAAACCAGAAAATCATGTTTTACCCTATGACATTCTTCTTTGATCTTTACTAGACCAAATGATATATATATTCTTGAAATCACTGGTTTTAACTTGAGGATGACCTAAGATGATTCAGTTGATATATCACAGCTTTTCAGCAGAGGGACTATTTTATTTTGATACTAAAAAGAACAGAGTTGAAATATGATGAAGAAGAGTATTCAAAGTAACTTCCACAAATTCTTCATGTTAATGTGCCTCTTAATTTCTTTGGTCTATAGCTGAATTGCATGAGAAGAAAGTTAGTAGGTGATCACTTATATTATCAGCACTCCCCTCAGACAGAGCCATACTTTTATTTGCAAGGCAATGATCCTTTCCAGGGTTTTAGCTTTGACAGATGCCTTTTGTGTTTGATTGATAAGGTTGATAAGCTGAGTGAGACCAAAGAGCTGAAAAATGCAGCCATTGGAGGATAATCTCCAGACAGTGTTGAAGTGCTCCAGTTTTATGACATCAGATTTGAAGTTTATAGACAGCCAAGTTAAAACTTCATGCTGTAGATGAGACAGCACCTGATACAATGGAATTACAGGCAACAGCAAACATTGTGCTTTATTTACTTTGAAATTAATAATTAGGACTTGTCCATGAGAAGACTGTGGTAACTGATTATCAGCCATGCTGCAGATGAGATGCTACTAGAAATCTAGCTACGCTACTAACACCTTCAAAACCATATTATTCATCCTTTGTGTTAAAACGCATTGCTTCTGTATGATCTCTAAGCATTCTGTTTACTTTGATTTTAGTTTTTATTTCTAATTCTGAGAGTTAATGATACATCCGTTACACCATGTTTTGCTGAAACAGCATCAGAATTTATTTTTTGTGTGTGATTTTCTCTTGGTAAATCTCATAACCTAGTAAATAAATCAGCATAGGCATTCAGGATATCACTGCTGTCACCCTGCACAGTATTTGAGATGCCTGTGGCTATGTGTTTGTGCATCTGCATATATGCACTTTCACACTGTTGATTTATTTTACCATTCTCTGCTCCATGAGCTAAATTACACACAATATTAGAATTTACTTCACGTGCAATTGTTTTTTTTAAATAATCGTGTTATTGCTATATTTTATACTCCTATAAAATAGCTTTTGAGCCAGTGGATCATCCTATTGGGCAAAATATGTCAACAATGTAAACACAGATCTTTGTTCACAGCCTTTTTGCCCCAAACCTTTAAATCATAGTCAAATAAAATATCAAATTCTATACCCGTGTCTTATTAGCTCTCAGCATTTCATGCCAACTATCTGACTTGCATTTTTTTTTACCTCAGAAACATTTTTGTAGATCACAAATGTGATGTCATAGCTGTCAGGTTGCTTCAACAGTCATCAAAGCAGAGATCTACATGGTACAGAATTAGTATTCTTACTTTTTTTTTGTTGTGTATTTTATGTTGTCAGTGTCAAGTCTTTGCAGTGTACAACTGGAAAATCCCCATAATAATACAATTTTTTGTCTATTTCCATTCTATTTTGCTAAGCAGTTTTATCTTTATAGGATATTTTGGTTCTTGTGTAGCTGTTGACCTAATGTAGGTGGTAAACATTATAAGGCATAAATAATTTAGAGTAGCAGAGTGGATAGCGTTGTCACTTCACATCAAGAATTTGTCTGGTTCAGTTCTTGGCTGAAGTGCCTTCTGCATACGTTATCCCTTTGCTTGTATGGGTTTTCTCTGGGTGCTCTGGTTTCCTCCCACATTGCAAAGACATGCAGTGGGTGAATTGGGCCCAGTAAATTGGTCATAGGTGTGAGTGTGTGTGTTTGTGGTATAGAAGAAAAAAATTGTATCAGGGCTAGTCACCTGGCAGTGTGAACGTTGGCTCTAGATGATTCTCATTGTTGAAGTGACACCCTGACTTCATAGGGAAAAGGAGGTTGCGGATGGATGGATGGATGGATGGATGGATGGATGGATGGATGGATGGATGGATGGATGGATGGACACAAATTCTTCATACCAGTATTATGATGTAGTTGAAGTGTTGTGGGCAAGAGGCAGATGTGGAAACAGTGTAAAGTCAAGTGGAAGTAATGTACAACTTAATAGGATTCACTTATATCCATGACAAAATGCCATGATTTATTCAGAATGTATATTAGACACACACAGTTTTAAATTTAGCAAAATCCCTAGATTAGTATATGCAAATCATATATAGCATGGATATGCTAAGCAGAAATTCTGGTATTAGTTATCATTTTAGGATATCTGAGTAGTTCACTTGTCAGTAATGACAAGAAATGTAATTGCTCTTACATGGAAGGATCCTTCTGGTGTTATAACAAGCACATGGAACTATCCCAAGCAATGATAACTGATGGAACAGTCCATTTAGCAACAATTAATATGGATACAGGGTTTCCAGCCAATGTCTTGCTTCTGCTCAGCCAAGCAAAATAAATCCTGAAACACTTTCAACTTAAACTACATTTATAGCTCAGTTTAAAAATGTATCCATCCATTTAATATTTTAAGGTAATTATCTGTCTTAGCTATTGTTATGGCTGTGTTCTCTGCTGCCTTGCTGATTGTAATTTATCCAGCAAGAGTTCATTTTTATCAGAAGAAAAGTCATTATGTCATATTGCAATGTAGATATTGAAATTCTACTCAATTAAGAGAAACAAAATTATTGTAAACAAATTAAAACCATGCTAAGCAGCTTTTGTTAAATTTATTTTACAAAATGCTAATTAAAATACTATTTACCATATTCTGCTGTTAAAATTAACAAATCTCTCCATGCAATTGCATTAAAACCTTATAGTTAAGCTAACTAGAGAGTCATCCAAAATTGAAATTTGACTTTCATAAATACTGATGAAGGTATTAAACAAGAAGTTTGGCAACTGGATGTAGAATCCCATGCTCATTCCTAACTGATTTGGTGCTAACCTACTGCAAGAATGCTCTGATTTAATGTTTACCTGTTCTTTTTAAGTTACAGCTATTCATTAGTAATCAATTTCCTTAGGTTAATACCTCTTCCTTCTAGCACAAGGTCCTAATGTCTAATCACTGTCTATGTGAAGTCTGCATTATTTCTCTAGGTATACGCTTTTCTCCCACCTCCCCAAAACATGGTTACATGGTTGATCTTTGTTTCTTCTAAACTTATATATGTACAAAAAATGTGTGTGTGTATATATATATATATATATATATATATATATATATATATATATATATATACTTAGCCTTGTCCTTGTGGCCCAAGTCATGACTGAAGAGGTAGGAAATTGACAAATTCACTTGCCTAATTAAAAAAGTGATAAAGTCTGAAAACAAAATTAATTAGCCTATCCTTAATCTGTTGATGCAGTGACATAATTCAGAAACTGCAAGGATAACATTCACAGCTGTGACAGGATTTTTATATTACTGCAGACTGATAATTCTGTACTTACTGGAGAGTCTCACAATCCTGCTCTGTACCCAGTCACCTCAATAGAATGACTACTCAAGGAGGGTAGGCAGTTTTCTTATTCATTCATTCATTCAACATCTATCAATTAATGAAATGCAGAGTTATGGAGGATCTACATTACTTTCTGAACTTAAGTGGGCAGAAGACAGAGCAGCTAATTGTGAATATGGTGCCAACCTACCGCAGGATTTACTCCAACATACTCTGTCACATACTAGGTGAACATATGAGCAATGTAGAGGAATGCCAGGTCACCTACTGCATGCCTTTGGTCTGGAGTTGGAAACTGGAGTACATGATAAAAACCCATTCTGAACACAGGTGTCAGATACAGATTCCAATCAAAAGGCGCCACAGTCAAGGAAGCAAATAGAGAACTAAGTGCTATGACAAAGCAACACTAACCACTGTGATATTGTGCCATTTTATATATATATATATATATATATATATATATATATATATATATATGTGTGTGTGTGTGTGTGTGTGTGTATGGATTCACTTCACTTGCTCGAAATACTGAAAGATCGCATTTCAGTATCTCGAGACCAAGTGAGCGAGAATCCACAACATCGAAGCTGCAAAAGACTGCGCTACCAAAATATCAAACACTAGCACACTGAAACTCACAGACTGGAGTATTCAGCAATGCCTTTATTACATACAAGAAATGTCCTACTGCACAATACACCTCCCGACACCAATACACCTCCCGACACCTTGTGACACGTAGTGACATCTTCCATAGACAGACCCCTGTAATGTGCTGCCCTCTCTAGATGCCTGCCAAACACCGTGACAGCTACAGCAACATGCCCACAAACAGTAGACTCCCCAATGTGTAGTGGTGTCCATGAATACAGCTGGTGGAACATAGACATCTGATCACATCTTCGGCAGCCTAGCTATCGCAACCAGGAAGTCACATTCTCAAACTGGCAATGCCTTTTAATGATGTACCGACGTTTAGGTGAAGGGGAAGATCCACTAGCCATCCAAGCCTGCAATTCCTCAACCCTGTCCTGCTCCCTAGCTAGCACACCCATCAGCAGTGCCAAATCAGTGATCTTGTTCCCAAGCAGGCACTTGA
The DNA here is from genome assembly GCF_019279795.1 of Protopterus annectens. Classification (NCBI taxonomy): domain Eukaryota; kingdom Metazoa; phylum Chordata; order Ceratodontiformes; family Protopteridae; genus Protopterus; species Protopterus annectens. The sequence continues at coordinate 359,761,180 of NC_056733.1, read as the reverse complement.
TCCTCCAATGCCATGCCTCCACACTGTTCTGCATGCGGGGAAGGAACAAGGCATTGAGCTCATGGATATTCCAGAAAGGCACTGGAAACAAGGGTGGGAACCTACAGGACATGGCTGTCTTAGTGCTGAACTTTCGTACCCTTAACAGCAAGTACCAGTCATCAAAGTACATGAGCAGATCCCTACCCTCAACAGGAAATGCCTTTTTCAGCACCTGGAATACCGGCAACACCTCTTCTTCTGGTAGAAATGCCAGGGCCACAAGGGACATTTCTGCCAATTGGAACTGCATATTGGTGTTATGCAGTGGCCCCAAATCCAACTGCTGTACCTTACGCCAGATATTCTGGCGAAATTGAAAAAGGCACCCTTTGGAGTTGACACCCTGTAGGTTATGCTGTATACTCTTCATGGCCGCAATCTCAAAGTCTGTTAACACATACTTCAGACACCATTCTTAGCCATGCTCCACCAACAGTTCCAGTACACAATGCCACAAGAAGTTGTAGGACTTCGAAGACTTTTTACTCATGAGGCAATACAGTAGAGGCACACATTTATGGAACCCACCATACTCAACAAGCCCGTGGATACTATACAGCTGATGGCATATCAGCCCTTTATAGAAGAACATGCCATCCATTAGCCAGATCGTCGCTGTACTGAGGTCCAGTAGATTTTGTGTGGTGGTGAATACCACTATGGGTGGTGACCGTACTGCTATCTGTCATTTTCTTAGAGAGAAAGGCATCCATTTTGGTGGGATAGTCACACACATTGATGTCATCCAACTGTAAGGTAGGGGCAGCGCCTGGATTGGCCATCTTTCTGCACACCCAGCCCACCCTTTGCAGTAGTGCCTTCTGTGTTGGCATGTCTCGTATGACATCCATGGATGTGGATGCCAGTGCATCATCCACTATGAGGCATGGCATGTCTCGGGACTTAGTTGCTCTGATTTTGAGCTCTGCACGCATGCTGTAACGTTCGATATCCGCAGGGTCACCAGGATGGTTGTGACTGACAGACTTCTGCAATCATTCCCCCATTGGGGTGCTCTCTGTGATGGCCCTATCTTTTCACTTCTGCGATGCCTTTCACTTGCAGCACCAGTATGTTGTTTGCTGATGTATCTGCTCTCGGGTCAGGATGTATCCTTCCAGCACTAGGACTGGCTTCTCCTTTTGTGAGGTACTCACTGGGTATATCTCCCCAAGCTGTCGGGGTGCCACGGGTATGCCTTGCGCCATAGTGGTCTTCAGTTTGTAGTTGCTGGTGTGGCTTGCACCATACAGGCTTTAGTAGTTGTAGGATTTACCAGCGGCAGCTTTCCGCAGCAGGTTTACACTCTAACAGTGACAGTGTTGTTTACACTCTAACAGCGGCAGCGTTGTAGTGTTCCACTCAGCAGAGTTCATTCATCCATTTAAATTTTGCGTTATTGCAGCTTCGATGTTGTGGATTCTCGCCCACTTGGTCTCGAGATACTGAAATGCGATCTTTCAGTATTTCGAGCAAGTGAAGTGAATCTATATATATATATATATATATATATATATATATATATATATATATATTTATTAGCAAGATATAAATAGCAACAAACAAAGCCATGTTTTCCCTACACTATGGTGATGGCATTGCAGAGGCTGTTGTCGATGGGCCTTTACTTGCAACATATAATCTTTATATGCAACTGTGATAATAACAATGGAATGTTAGGTGCATAATACCTTTATTTTGTTTTCTTTCTAGATAGTATTTCATATCTGCATTACTGCTGACAAAAATTACCACTGATTTTTTATTAACTCTTTTTATATCTCTGCGAATATGCATGCATGCTTATATCTACATGCAGTATTAGTGCCTTCTCAAAATTCTGTTCATTTTAAATTTTGGAACATGTTACAGGGCTCTGCATTCTGTAGTGAATGTGCCATTAGATTAGATGTCACAATAGTGTACATTAGATATTTAACATTTCTGGTTTACTTCATAGTGAGACGTTCACTAATGAGAGAAAACATGCATTATGTCAGCATATGGTGCATATGCCATAGATCGTATAATCTCTTTATGTATGTTTGATTGATGGCCTTTCTACAAGGCAGTAACAAAGATCAATGTCTTTTAGAATAGCTTAACAACCAAACAGCTAATTTTCAAACACTGGGTTGTTTTTTAGCATAAATTGCAAGTGTGACATAGCTGCTAATTGAAAAATAATGAATTTTCTCTCTGATGGACTCTGGTTTAATCAGGACAAGAATTAAGACTACAGTTTAAATAAGGCTCATCATTTTGATGTTAATTACTGTAGCATGCTGGTAACCTTTATCAAGCCTTTTATTACTTAACCGTCTCTCGCCCTACAATTTAGGGCAAGAGTTCATGAATTGCTAATGGAATCATGTTACTTTGGGCAAAATATACAAGAAAAAGAAGTTTTTGGGTACTTTTCCATTAAACCCCTACCACGTGGTTTTGTTGCCAGATCGGCATGTCTCACCTTATTGCTCAGCAAACTGTGCAGATCCTTTTATGTAGTGTTTACAAATGCACTGGCCACTATCATGTGTGAATTAGTAACTTGTGCCTAGGTCATTCAGTGTTGACGTATGCATGCTGTGTTGTTTCACTTGACTTTGTCATTTACTGTTTGTGTATATCATTTACCGTCTGTCCTCCTTGCAAGGGGTGATGAAATGTCAAGATGGTTGCTGTAAGGTTTTATTTTTTTCGTCAGGAAAAAAATAGCCACTGCAGTTACACTTCTACAACAACACTTCTGTAATTCACGCACTCTATATCCTACTACTGCATTAAAGACCTCTGCCAGGGACCTTTCTGTTCTTCTTAACTGTTTGCATACCTTTCAAAGCGTGTCATCATGAATGCATGTTCATGTTTGTATTTTACATTGGAGTTTTACAGATATATCAGGATATAGCAATGAATATATATTTTTTGGCAGCATACAACATCCTTCCATCAGTAGTCTGCATATTCAAAAGACAAGAGTATGTACAATTAAGGCAGGTACAGTTGTGTTGCAAACACCATACAAAAGTGAGTGATGCTTTTTAAATGTGGGTCACTTGACAAGCAGGTGAATAGCTGCAAAACCAAAAAAAGACACTGCTATCAGGTCAGACAAAGTATCCCCCGGATTCATGAAGCTCGGCGCAAGGCCGGTGTAAGGCCTGCGCTGGCCGTGCGGCATATAAATGGTGTAGTAGCGCCATATGCACATTAATGAAGGTGCGCCGCTACCACATCCACGTGCATAGGACACGTGCATGAGTGCATGGGGCGTTACTAAGCTGCGCTCGGAGGCGTGTCAATGTCGGCTGGCGATGAGCAACCTAAACTGCTGAATATTATAGCCTGCCTGCAATAGTAATCGCACCTATCAGTGTCCGTGAATAATGAAATGTATGCAAAGCATGCAAGTCAGTTCCCAGCCACACAAAATGGAGAACCAAACAGAAATGCACGCAACATAATATAAGTTTCCGTCCATGGAACAAATGATATTTAAAATCATGTGTCCGTAATGTACTGCACTGTCAGAAGTTATACCCAGTGGAAGTGAAGTGCATCATGTCAGCGTGCCGCCAATACACACGTCTAGCCCCATGGGTATGGTCACCAGCAGTCCCACAGTGGTAGTGATAGTACACAGCAGGGCAGTTGTGGCTATATAACAACCGTAAAGAAACCTGACAGTCCAAATTGTATACCAAACACACACAAACATATGTATATTAAAATGTGCTATACACATGAACAGTAACGTAACCGTCACATACACATAGGATGCTATATGCGGAAACGGGATATCCAAAAGTAGAACCCATGCATGCAAATGCAATACGCAACAATCCCAGTATAGCACATAACCCACACCCATGTCCGAATGTCCACCAAATCCAGCTACCAGCCTTGCGCATCCGTACACCTGCACATAGCGAGTATTCCCCATATGTAGTAGGAAGTATCATCCTAGGCAGTGTCCGGATTGCAAATATGTATCCCACGATTGTAAATATCCCATCACAGGTACATAAAAACAAATGCCCGCGCGTTAATGTTACGGCAAAATGTGTGTGGGATAAGTAACCTGTTGAAACCTCAGAATTGTTTACATGCCACGGTGTCTATTACAGTACACATCTGGACAAAACATGTATGTGTAGTCACGGTACTGTTCAGTTTCTACACAGACATGCAATTCATACTATGCAGGATGGAACAGCTGTCCACCATGCAGGTCACCCCACTAGGGTTGCCACCTGTTCAGATGGCCAAGGTGGGACATCCCTTGTAGAAATGTGAGAATTTGCAGGATAAAACATACCCCCGGCCAGTGCAAAGGACAGAATTACACGTGTATGCCAAGATAAAAGCTTATGCCATAGCATTTGAATAGCTTATGCTATCCCAAATAATAGTTATGTGTACCAGATACAAAATACCTGTATCATGCAACTAGTACAGAAAATAAGAAATATATTATTGTCTTAAAATCACAGGACATTTGCCATGTCTTAGGTGTCGTCGCAGGACACAACTGTCCAAAGTGGGACCTCCCCTCACAAAGAGGAACAAGTGGTAACCCTACTCCCCACTGAATTATCGACAGTATATATTCAACTCAATCACATACCGACACCACCTCTCAACCTATTACAGCAACAAAACCTGGACAAAGCCTAAAAGGATGGGTGGACAAATAGGGACAGATGTAATTACTGCTCTCACATGCTTCAAAAGTTCACTGAATAATAGTATGTACATAAGCAGGAAATGTTGTGAAGGATGTGGGGTAATCCCCAGTATTACAGAGGTCCGTACATATATACTGTAACAAACCGTCACATATGTTGACTGTACTACTGCATACCCATAGTTAATTCATAGTTATGTCATGTGCAAAATAATAACCCTCGTAAGAATGAATACAGGAAATAGTCAAATGTGAATGGGAACACCACTCACCATGGATTATGTATCGTAACCACCCCCACCCATATTATGTATTGCCAACATCATAAGCTGCTGACAGGTGCCCAAACATCTGTGTCTGTAAACAGATTAAATGTTTAAAATGGACAATCCCTGTCCATGTGCTTTGTCTGACATTTGAACACGGTCAGGGCAGTTCCGTTCACCAGTCGGACAAGCCTAAACCCAGATCACCACATGAACACCCTGACAATTAAAGACCTGTATGTGTCAGGAATATAAGCCTTTGGGCTCTGAATATCCCTGCAGTGATGAAATATGCAGCTTGGGTCCAGAGCAGTAGGGAATAGGGAATGTGTAACATGTAGTACCGCATTTTTCCCAGCAGGAGAATGGATGCCTGTGACGTAAGTGAAGCGGTGAGGCATATGTTAATGTAGCTATGTACTATGGGTATGCATATAAATGAGTCAGAACACCAAACGTATACTGGTTACAGCATCTGGCCAACGTGAATGCAGTCCCAGTTGAACAACGACTACAGCACATATAATGTGAAAGTGTAATGAATGCGTCTGTGCTGTACAGACAGTTAAATATGTAAAGGTGAATGTGTGTTTCGCAAACGTCCGTTAACCGGATTACAGATAATTACTGGTACTGTCACAAGTAATAAAGCCCATGTAAGCACAAAGACTTAGTAAACATATGTAACCCACAATAAGGATATGTATGCACGCCCGCGCGTAACCCACAATAAGGAAATGCAAGTGCGCCTGTGGGTGTGTGATCCGCTCACAGCATAGTAAATGAATGCTGTTTCCCCCATGTTAATTATACATGGCTCAAACCCGTTAACCTCGTAAAGTATGAAACCGGACGAAGCCATGCAGACTACCGGTACAAATAGGGACAAACCCCAGATATGTGCCAGGACAAACATAGAAAGTGGATAGAATAACGGGTGTGTCAGTAGCATGGATTTTCTGAAGGGTATGCAGTCGTAACCTGAACTGCTTGCCAGAAATCCCCACCATAAGTCTCAAATGAAATGCCACTACATTGCCAGTTAGACACAGGTTTATGTAAAACACAGCGAAGATAATGTGAAAGTGTAATGAATGCGTCTGTGCTGTACAGACAGTTAAATATGTAAAGGTGAACGTGTGTTCCGCAAACGTCCATTAACCGGATTACAGATAATTAATGGTACTGTCACAAGTAATAAAGCCCACGTAAGCACAAAGACTTAGTAAACATATGTAACCCACAATAAGGATATGTATGCATGCCCACGCGTAACCCACAATAAGGAAATGCAAGTGCGCCTGTGCGTGTGTGATCCGCTCACAGCATAGTAAATGAATGCTGTTTCCCCCACGTTAGTTATACATGGCTCAAACCCGTTAACCTTGTAAAGTATGAGACCGGACGAAGCCATGCAAACTACCAGTACAAATAGGGACAAACCCCAGATATGTGCCAGAACAAACATAGAAAGTGGATAGAATGATGGGTGTGTCAGTAGCATGGATTTTCTGAAGGGTATGCAGTCGTAACCTGAACTGCTTGCCAGAAATCCCCACCGTAAGTCTCAAATGAAATGCCACTACATTGCCAGATAGACACAGGTTTATGTAAAACACAGCGAAGATAAAGGGGCAAGCAGCTGTACACTCTGCGACAATCTGTATAGTGGAAAGGTATGGTATGGATATAGATATATGTGTATACACATAATCCACAGACGTAAACCAAAGCAAGTTATGAAATGAGGATTGTACATGTATATATGTATACACAACAGACTTATGTCCCGTAGATATGACATATGTACATAAATAGGCGACGTTATATCTAATATGGGTAGACAAACAGACATGCAGGAAAGGTGAATAAACTGCAGCATTCAAAAACATTGGCCAGAAAGTGACAGTCCAGCAAGTTCTACACTTTAAACATGCAGATAGGTGTCCATTGCAGGACTCCATAAATTGAATCATACGTAGTGTCAACCGACATTGACGCAAAAGAAGTGACCGCAGCAAATACGAAATAGCTGTACATGCAACAGTATCAGGTGCAAGGGTGATGACACATGTGTCAATAGAATGTATGACGTATGAACTGATATCCGGAGAGTGGGGAGTGCATATAAGTGTCTCCACACTTCAGTAACGCACACATTAAACATGTGTAATGGGTACTGTAGAGGGTTGTCAGGTATGGGAATCATGGGTATGCAGAAATGGGCCTAGGTGTTGTTTGGCAGGGATTTCGTAGGCCCGCCCCGTGGGAGTGATGTGGGTATAGCACACGCCTATATTCTCAATAATGGGGCAAACCATCCACTGGATATTGCGGAAACCATTTTGGCAATATGTAGGGCCCTATATCAGTGTCACGTAGGCAATTATTATGGATGGACATGCGTACGACCAAGATGGTACCCATAACTGGCAAACTGTCAGAATAACACAGCTGCCCTAAGGCATAGTACATGAAATACAAATAGGGACTATATTAGATATACCCCAGACAAAGTCAGAACGTTGTGAGAATACTGGCGTACCCATGAATATGGATGTTATGAGTGTTACAAATCATGTAATGGAAATGTCAGTCACTATTATCTACCGCACAGTCCGTAATGCCTTGCCAGCAATTTACCAGAAAGGCACATCACTATGACAAATGTAACAAGGTCAAACGTCAGGGCATTTACCCATAATGTGTACAGGTTAGGGGTATGAAGGTAACCTGTCCAAAATACATGTACAGAACTAGTGATACTAGGTGGACGGGTGAGAAGAAAGACATCAGGACAAATGAGAAAACATGTACAAGTCACACGCATGTACACCGACAAATGTGAATGACAACTTATGCCCTGTGAATGTCAATGTGGAAGGTTAATAGACACAAACGTAATGTGTCCCTCAGGGTGTCATGCAGTGTCACCGTAACAATGTCCAGTCCCCCAGACACGTACGTGAGCTCTGCCACTGACGGAAAGCGCAAATACCGGCGCACACATACGGTACATGATAGACCAATTAGTGTGGATAAGCAGCTGTTGGCCTGTGTGAGGAATACAACTGTCTGGGTGGGTGTGTCCTGCAAGATAAATGTAATGGCATGTGGCCTGTGATGCCGCCATACAGTGTGTGTATTGGTGTCAGAAAGTTGATATTTTGTTACAGACACATACTCCGCAACTGTACAGATTTACGATGAATGTGCAGAGTTCTGCCTCATATGTTTGGTGTGTTCCACGTAACAGTAACATTCTGGCACTTCCATGATAACTGAAGACATGAAATAATGACAAACATGTGCGTAAGACACCAAATCCGACAGAAAAGCCATACTAATGCAAAACCTATTATTGTGTCAACTATTTACGTTTGTAAGAGCAACATGTCAATACTGCCCCTATGTGTCTCACTATCAGATAAGGCCTTGTCCAGCAACTTGCTCTAGGAGGTGGATTGGTAAGAACAGAAACAGATACATGTGTGAGGAAACAGCAATATCGACTGCAAGATAATGCAGAAGGTATGAAATGCGCTGCAGTAGGACGTGCAGTACTGTCCGCAGGTATGTGCTGACATGTCAAATGACACAGCAGTCCACATGAAGAACCTTTAGGGCTGTCACCTTTACAAATGATGATACTGGGACATACCCACAGCCATGCACACAGCACAAATAGACATACACACATCAAAACTAGGCCATGATACATGAAGCCTCCAGCGTGTACGAGTACAGTGAGAGTACAGCAAGGATAGATGTCTGCCAAGATATACAGCAAATGCCTGTAAGGGCGTGTAACACCGCCCGTAACACGGACATTGCATGGACAGTGTTGGGAGTTGCAACATACCCCATTGGTATGTGAAAGCTATGCAAATATGCGATACATGAAACAGTCAGCTGTCCATGCAAGAGCAGGGTTATGGGCAGAAAATAGATTTTTATATATATATATATATATATATATATATATATATATATATATATAGAGAGAGAGAGAGATACAGACATACACACACACACACATGTGGCAGGGCTGGTAATCGAACCTACACATGACTACCCTATCACACTACAGCATGACGCATTTACAGAACACGCTACCGAGACTACTAAACACAGCAGACACACAGGCATTCTACTAGGTGCGTGTCAACATCCATAAAGACAAAGACGGCAGCAGGATACATCTGTGTTGTGAAGCGTCTAAAAGCATAACCTGAGTCCCCAGGCAGATGGGAGCACACACACACACACACACACACACACACACACACACACACACACATGCACACACACACACACACACACACACACACACACATCTGGCAGGCCTGGGAATCGAACCTACACCTAACTACCCTATCACACTACAGCATGACGCATTTACAGAACGCGCTACTGAGACTACTGAACACAGCACTCCCAGAGGCATACTTCTAGGTGGGTGACATCATCCGCAAAGGCAAAGACGCCGATAGGGAATGTATGTGTTGTGAGGCATCTAAAAGCATTACTGTGCCCCCAGGCAGCTGGAAACACACGCTCACACACACTTGGAAGGGCCGGGAGTTGAACACACACCTACCTACTCTAACACACTACAGCATTACGCATTTACAGAACACGCTACCGAGATTACTGAACACAGCACTCTCAGAGGCATACTTCTAGGTGGGTGACATCATCCGCAAAGGCAAAGACGCCGATAGGGAATGTATGTGTTGTGAGGCATCTAAAAGCATTACTGTGTCCCCAGGCAGCTGGAAACACACACACACACACACACACACACACACCTGGAAAGACCGGGAGTTGAACATATGCCTACTTACTCTAACACACTACAGCATTACGCATTTACAGAACGCGCTACCGGGATTACTGAATACAGCACTCCCAGAGGCATACGTCTAGGTGGGTGACATCATCCGCAAAGGCAAAGATGCCGATAGGGAATGTTTAGAGAGTGAGCGGTCTGAAAGCATATTACCGTCCCAAGGTAGAGGTACACAAACACGCCAGTGCTGTCAACGGGCCAACTAAATATCTACGGAGCACAACAACACTGAATAGATATGGGATGCGCCACAGACAGTACACCCTTCGAGAGAGCAACAAGTGTGTTCAATGTAGGCATCCATCGTGACATTGAAATTGGACATCTGGTGCCTGGATGACCACCATGGCTATACAGGATGTCAATGGCCATGCCCACACGCTTAGTATCACACATCTGTTTGGAATGTACTGTGTGTCCATCTACACAATGGCGTACTGGGCATGCTCACACACTTAGCTGTTGCAAAGGGCCATCTTGCATGCACACCGAGTCTAATCACGGAGGGGCGCAGTGTGGAATGTACTGTGTGTCCATCTACACAATGGCATACTGGGCATGCTCACACACGTAGCTGTTGCAAAGGCCCACCTTGCATGCACACGGAGTCTAATCACAGAGGGGCGCAGTGTGGAATGTACTGTGTGCCCATCTACACAATGGCGTACTGGGCATGCACACACACGTAGCTGTTGCAAAGGGCCATCTTGCATGCACACGGAGTCTAATCACAGAGGGGCGCAGTGTGGAATGTACTGTGTGTCCATCTACACAACGGCGTACTGGGCATGCTCACACACTTAGCAGTTGCAAAGGGCAATCTTGCATGCAGATGGAGTGTACACACAGAAGGGCACAGTAAGGTATAACTGCCCTCATGCACAGGGCGGTCACACATGCAGTGACCTGTACACACACAGCTGCCATCACAGCAGTCACAGGTGCAGGTCACACACGTACACACTGCAATGTACACTGTAGCTGTCAAGTCGGCACCATGTCGTTGGTGCAGCACTACACAGCCTTACGGTCCCACAACACCATGTGACACATGACCACTGGGCTGTACAGTGGTGTACACCAGCTGTGCAGAGTACACACGTACCAACAGGGATCCAACAGGTGTTATGCATTGCAATGATACCAGTATACATGAACAGGTCGGCTCAAGACATACCATGGCCCTTACATAGCTGTGACACCTGACCGTTGCTGTACCCCAATGAACACACGTCTGGGTATGTCATACATGTGATTGTGTGGATGTGTGCATGGACTGCACACACAACACATACATACATGGCCTTTGATGTACCCCATGCATAACACTGGCCTAATCAATGCTACACATGCGAATTGAAGGTGGGCCCATGTCTGTTGAATGCTCACACTACAGGGGGTAGCAGTGTTGACTGGGACACATACCCTTGTACTGGTCGCCTGTGACACCCGTGATATCACACCACAGTCCATGTGTTATGTATGTCAACACACATGTCCAACAATAGCAATGCATACAAACATGGCAACAGGAGACACATGTGACATCTGTACTGTGCATGCAGCAAACATGCATGTGCAGTGGCCGATGTCCATAACATAGTTGCACCTACCTATGACATGCAGACGCAATGCAGACCCATCCTTGACATCTGTATACGGTGACATACAAACAGCACGTATGGAGGGATGTGTGTACATAATGTGGTGAACCACCTGTCTAGATGTATGTGTGCAGGGGGTGGCTCAAAGTTGTGTCACACACCATCCTATCATGCCATGTGCTAACTGTACGCTATGTCGCTGTTACGTGACGGTGCTGACATAATGCATACACAGCGGTCAGGTGTTAACAACTATATGTCATATGGCACCTGTAACATCTACAACCTCCCGTGTGTATATAGCAGCACATTTGCCAGATATAGCATTGGTACACATAATGCAATCAATACCACTGCATGTCCAGCAAACGTGTCATCATATGGCTGGTGTATCATTCCCAGCACTGCCATGTGTGTCTGAATGTGTGACCAGGAATGCCACATATCGCGGGGAATATGTCCCAGTTGCTACACATCCCTGTACACCATTGTAGAGAACTGTACATACGTCAGTGTGGGAAGCATGACGTTCGCCGGTGATGTGCATCACGCACATCGGCTGTCCGTATACACATGTGTGGTCACCACAGTGTGTGTGTGTGTCTGTATGTATGTCTGGTGCTTGGTGTGAGTGTGTATGCTAATATGTGGTGGGAAATTATCACTGGCCCCACGTGTTGACTAACCCGTAATGGTGATGCATTGCACAACCCTGTTGATGCCATAGGTCCCAGCCATACTGGCTACCTGTGCATGTCCCTTCTCTGAGACACTTCGTGTGGGTGCATAGTACTGTGAGGGTGATGACCACACAGGCAAGGGTCCCCAGCTGCACACTATGGGGTGTGCATTATAGTGGTGTACACCCCATGACTGTGGCCATGTTCACGTACTGTTACAGGTCTTACTGTTGCACAGTGTGGCCTCCAGCTACCAAGTTACACCTCACATCATCATTGGCCAGGCCGCTGTGTACAACCCCTGCACCATGTCACCATACCTGTAATGTGTCCTGCTATGTATGTCATGTCTCTGTCCAGTGTAGCCTCTGGCACCGACCACATGCGTCAGCTGCAGTATATGTGCGGACATCTGTGTCATGTTTGTGTGTCCAACAGTCAGGATGAGGGTACATGTAGCATGCTGATATTGCCAGATGTGCCTGTGTGTACTCCACAGTTACACGTGGGGGACTGCAAACACTGCTACCTGTAGGCACATGCAAGTACACCATAGGAGGGAACCAGGGTATCACAACCAACATGGTGCTACAGATGTAACCAAGACACATACCGTGAACACATCACAATGCATGCTGCACCTGCACTACATGGTGTGACTGGTGCATGTCGACAGTACACAACCTATGTCACATACACAACTCAGTATTCACATACAACCACTGCAACATACACATCCCTCACTATGCATACACAGGTATTACATACACCTCTCACTATGCTGTTCACCCTGTGCATCAGAATATTTGTGCATAACCCTGCACCGATGGTGTGGATGACATGGATGCGGCACAGGCTTCATCATATGCACAGGGTGATATGTTTGCCAGGGGCATAGGCTGCACACAACCACTGCAACATACACATCCCTCACTATGCATACACAGGTATTACATACACCTCTCACTATGCTGTTCACCCTGTGCATCAGAATATTTGTGCATAACCCTGCACTGATGGTGTGGATGACAGGGATGCAGCACAGGCTTCATCATATGCACAGGGTGATATGTTTGCCAGGGGCATAGGCTGCACCAATGGATAACATCATGTGTGTGTGTGTGTAAGGGCTGCTGAGTTGACTGGACATATCTGTGCAGAATGCATGTGGATGTTGTGGAGCCCTACAGTTGTGTTTGCTGTGTGCGTGTATGTGTGTACACAGTCCTGCCATTTGTGATGCCTACACGGGGTATAATTGACAGCCCCAGATTGTACAGTGCAGGTTGTACAGCTCACTGTGTCCGTCCATGGCCACGTGACCTGTGCCTGCCTGGGGTTGCACGGGCACTACCAGGTGGAGGTACAGAGTGGCTACTGTCTGACGACACATGTCCGCTGGAAACGTGTCCCCGTTGAGACCATCCAGGGCCACGTCCACGTGGCCTGCTGTGTCCTGGTGTTGACAGCGCAGCAGCAGCTGCACTGCTACTGCTACCAGCACTATGGGAGCGGGCATGTGAGGTGGCATGGTCACGTCGACCTACACTAGGTGGTGTTGCTGGCCTACGTCCACGTGGCCTACGCCTCACTCCTACCAGGTGTTCCAGCACAGACAGCTCCCACTTGTGGATTGCCATGCCTCGGTCAAGGATTCCGACCATTTCACCTAGTCGCCTATCCAGAACATTAGCAATCTGCTGTTGAGCATTTGCCAATGCCTGGATGTTGTCATTTAGGGTATGGATAGCAGCCCTCTGCAGCCTCTGCCCTTCTCTGTTCTGCCATTCAGCATGTGTCTGTGCCACCATTACAGTCTGGAACATGCGTCTGGTAATACCAGCTGCTGCGCTCTGTCCTGCAGGTGCATGTCTGCCAGAGGTCCTCCTACGAGCAGCACTGGCCACATGCCTGTGTGGCGCATCTGCAGTCATTACACTGACACCATGGTGTGTAGACACACCTTCTGTAGCCACCACACATTCCTGTTCCACGCCAACAGACGCTGACTGTCCTTCCTCTATGGCCACCGGTGATGCGGTATGTGTTGGCAGCAGAACTGTGTGCGGGGAAGAGGGGGACATAGCTGGGATGGTAACCATTGGCACAGATTCAGCCCCTGACAACCCTGCCTGTACCTGATGCATATGTTCATCACCGCTAGTATCTGTGGGGACACTAACATCAGATGGACCGCAGGAGGGTAACGCACCTACATCACCTGTGAATGCAAAGAAATACTGTAAAGTACAATAGACACAGACACACACACAGACACACACACACACAGACACACACACACACACACACACACACACACACACACACACACACACAGGCACACACACACACACACACAGACACACACACAGACACACACACACACAGACACACACACACAGACACACACAGACACACCATGCATGTGATTTGTCAGATGGCATGCAGCATGCCTGCGATACAGCAGAGGGCATGCAGCTCAGACATTAATAGTGTTAGTAAGCATACCTCCCTGGGGTGCACACTACAGCAAGCAGGTGTCATATCAGTAGCCATGCAGTTCACACATTCATGGTAGTATGCATGCATCCCCATGATACACCATGTGGCCCAGAACAGGATAACAGTACACATGGCTGACGTGACCTTGACATGTAATCTGCTGACATGTGCATTAACATGCATACATGTATGACACAATGGTGTCCTGACACATGTACAGCATCATAATGGGCTTCACATTGCAGTGTTGTGTGTATGCCCTACAGATAGAATGCATGTTTAGCAAATGTGCATGAGCATGGGAGGGTAGTGTGAGCCATCTACATTGCTATACAGTGTGAAGTACAGACTGTGCCATTTCATGGCAACATGAGGCATGTATGTTGCTGTAGAATGCATAATATGTACACATTGCATAGCCATAACTGCAACACAGTTGTGATGTTCGACAGATCATATATGGTAGACTTCAGTGACACCTCCAGTAGCTGTGCACAGGCTTTTAGGTTGTCCAGTGTACCCCATCAACTGTATAATCAGTCAACTAAGACTATAATTGGACCATGTGTGGACAATGTGCAACAGGGTGTATACACATCCCAAGTACTGTGTGGCTACATGTCTCTGGCCATCCCCCATGGCCATGTGTGCACATGTGTTGGCCAATTGTTTGTGATGGGCATCTACTCCACATGTCTGTGTGGTCCCATATGACACACACCCATACATGTCAGATATGTCACAATCCACAGGGCTATGCAGACAATGGGTTGTATGTTTGGTATGTGGGGTATAGGTCATGCAATAGTGAGACAATATTGCAGACAGAACACTACATGTCTGGGACATTTCAGGTGGCACATCACAATGTGTGCACCCAATGCAGGGGCATATGACACAATGGTGACACTTGTGGTTTGCCCATATCACAGCTCACTGTGTGGTACTGTGTGCGTACCACACATGTTGTTCCAATGCATACTACATATGCCTCCATTGTAGAACACCTCCACCGTTGTATGCACAGCTGACCACACATGTTGCATTGACAAGTACTGTGGTTTCAAGTCTGTGTATCATTACATTTGTAGATATCGCACATGGGTGGCATGTGTGAATGCATGGTGGTGCGACCTGCATATCGTGACTGGAACAGACATCAAGTGTGCAAGTGTTAACTGGCCACATGGCAAATAGATCTACACTGTAACATGCCTGATACTGATGACAGTCTCACCTGCAATGGACCCATGTCTGTGCGGCACGCCAGAGGTACCTGTATAGGGGTGACACACCAGTATGAACATTATCCATGACTGTATGACAGCCACAGGTTGCACTGTGCATGTGAACACATTCACCTGTGTAATACCATATAGTATGCACATGTGTGCATACACAACGTAGCATACTGTAGTATGCAGCATGTGTGTCCACATACCTGGCATATGTTGTTACTTTACATTATGTACAGTGACACATGCAACTACATGGGATATAATAGCCATATGTGCATTACTGACTTACCAGGCAACTCCAGGCTCATTGGTTGGGAGACACCCACCTCCACGATGGCAGCTAGTGTTTCTGGATGCTGTTCCCTGGGTGTCCCCAGACTGGCCAGTAGCTCCTCGGTGAGTGTGAGTGGGGGCTGGGTTGGTGGCCCACCACCTGTTCCACCTTGTTCCCTGGCGATTGCAGTGGCACGCTGTTTTGCATGTTGTATCAGGTCCGTGCAGTGTCTGCGCACCTGCTGGTAGGTACGGTTATGGCCACCCACATCGTTCACCCTCCTGCATAGATCCTGCCACAGGTCATCCCGCTGCTGGGCATGCTGTGGCACATGGCTGAACAACAAGTCATAGTTGTCATGGAGCTGTGGGATGAGGACATCATCCTACTGGCGGGTGTATGCTGGGAGGCGTGTACGGGGCATTATCTGTAAAACATAATGATGGTGACAGGTCACAGTTTCAGACATGTACAGAGATACTGCTGCACATACATTTCTATGACATCTACTGCATCTGCACAGTTATCTTTGCAAAGCATCATGACACTGACATGACTGACGTGTTTGTGTCACACACGTCACACCCATTATGCATTGGATATCATCACCATATATGTGCGTCACCTCATTACAGTGTTCATACTCCATGTAAATGCTGTCTTGCTGTGGGCATGTCTATTTGCCTGCACTTGTGTTCTTACCTATGTGCACATGCCTTGATGTGTCCACGGTACTACTGTTGACCTGGATGCTGTGTATATGTCACATATCAACACAGACACAGCCGTAATGGACTTGATCAGTGACAATGCACACATACGCATGGACACCTGTACATGCATGTGTTTTTCCACAGACATCTACACAGCACTGTACAACTGTTCAACATCCTGACATGGATCGCCTGTATTACACATGTGATAGACATGGGACAATGGATAGTCAGACGACATTCGCAGGGATGGTCATCAACCATAGCATGTGCGGGCACGGTGTCCACGCTGTTACAGACGGCCATTGTGCCACCACAAGTTGCATCAGTGCCACATTACTGATCCAGTCAGTTGATAGTACATCTACCATGCGGCCATCACACCATGTATGACTGGGATGACATCTGCAGCTTTGATGGACAGGGTTGCATGGTATGGCAGGAGTATGTCACATATATGGCACAGGGATCTGTCCAGCCTGTGGCGATCCTAGTATTAGGACGGTGGCTGTCCATGACATATGTTATATAGATCAGGATATGGACATGTAGCATGTCCATCATCATGGTGTAGCAAATGTCCTTCTGCAAGGTAGACAGCATGCTGCATAGTGGAGGTGTGGATTGTGAAGGCTGGTATCACACATCCATGCATAGCCATTACCCCTTACAGGTGGTATGTGATCCAATATTGGTCACCACAGTGCTGTATATGCCTGGCCAGTGATCTCCGTGCTCATGGATGGCACCCTGACATGACATGGGTACCTCATATGACTACCTAAGTTGCCTGGAGACATCACCATGTCGGGGGGTGCACTGCACAGCACCATCCCTTACACAGTGTCCATAATGTTGACCACAGCCTATGTAGTAGTGTATGGGTACAGGGATGTTCACCTAGCGGTGACACTGCTGGTATCATCCATCAGACTGTGCACATATGTCACACACCTCACCCACACAGCCCATTCTGTATGTTGTTCACAACACTGACACAGCTAAACTGATAGGTCATAGCCATTCACAGCCTTACATACACAGATGCCTAACATTTGTCTGTGTGGTATGGGCTACAATGAGGGTGGGGTACAACACATTAACCCTGTTCTACTGTATCTGGCACTGATGTGCTGTGCACATGTCACTTTTGCACCTTTTGTAGTTGTGAGTCTGTCAACAGGCCACTGGTGGAACACTCCTGTGACATGCAAAGGTATTTGTAATCAAATATCCATGCTATCTTGTACATCTGTACTGCTAACATCTACAGTGCTAATGGTTCATGGACATGCACACCATACTCAGCAGGGTTATAGTGCGGTGTCACCCTAAATGACTGTCATCACCACTTGTGGGTTGATATTATCGAACACCCTATCTGTATTGTATGGTCATGCTAGGCACTTGTTCAGAACATGTGAGCATGTCATGAGCTACTGATTACTATAGCGCCCATTCCACACCATTTCCCACAGGTACACTGGCTGTCCTACACTCCCCAGCTTGCTTAAGGTACGACAGCTGTTGTACACACGTAACGCACATATCCTGTGGGACATGGTTGTATATACAGGCATGTCCAACTGTCACGTACCAGTGCTACTGCCTGTCTATATGAGGGATATGTCGTACATGTGGCAATAGAGCAATTGTCTCATGTACACATTCAATGCTCACCTACCAACATACGGCACTACAGCCTGTGGGGGATGCACGTCTGCAGCCGTGCTGGGCCCATAGCTCTCAGGTGTACCTCATTACGGGAACGACCTCATTTGGGGTTCTAAAAGGTGCATGTTCCTCAAGGTTCCACATTGGAAGGGTCTGTCACACATTCATTGTTGTACATAGTTTACCTGCTAGCCATGGCTAAATAGATGAGAATCATATTAATTCATTGGAATATCTGTTTTATACGTAAGACCAGCCTATTTTAGCCATCATATGCCCTTCCTAGTTGACGCTGTTAGTAAGCCAGTTGTAAGTGTTCCACGTTTCGCCCATTTGTCACACGGTATGAGGGCTAATGTTCCTCATTTTGGGGACAGGAGGCTGGCAGCTATGGCCGGGTGTAATGCTGTCGCCAACCCTGACTGCACCTGACAGTCATTTGGGGATGTGTAACATTCGCAACACACCCCACCCATCACATAGTCTCACATGATCTACACCACTGGCCACACCTACGAGGACAACCTGTCCAGTACGTCTCCATGCTCACTGTAGGCACCAGAGGCAGCCCCCATCATGGAAGACAACATCACCAGCTTATAGCCCACAGACTCATGTGTTCCCACCACATACAGCCAATAGTGAATTATAACGTTCACAACACACCAGTCATAGCTGACTCTGTAGGGTGTCACACTGCAGTTCCACACAGCAGGCTACACAAGGCATTAGTCGCTTACATCTTGCTGTCGGGTAACTGCTTCTGCAACATAACCTATGCACCCATGCCACACCTCACCAGGTACGATATGTCTGTCATTCGCCATGTTAGTGTCACTGCCCTGTGATGCCACTTCACAGACTACGTGTGCAGGGACATGCAATAGCTCACCAGTCTTATAGCCCTGAGGGTGTGGGCATAGCCCTGGGGAGCATTTTGCATTCATCCGGACACGATACCACTGTACAATCACCGACTGTGTCACTTCAACAGTTGACTATGCTCCTATTGTCATTCCACAGGCATGTGGTATCTGTCTGCAATGACTGTCCTGGTCAAACACAATGCTGTGGCACAGATGACTTGCACCTGTCGGCCCTGGGAGTACAGCTCACATGTAAGGCTCTTGCTGCTTCTATACTGCCTGTCTTGCACAGTTTCCAATAACCGTCACCGGCAGGGCAGTAACTGGCATGCGCGACATGGGGTCATGTGACACATTGCTTGCATCTTCCTCTGTGACGTACGCAGGCAAGGCACACCTTATAATGCACCACTCAAACATCTCTGCAGTGACTGGGACCTGCCTCTAGGCTCTTTAGAGCACACCTGCAATGACAGGTTATAGACAGACCATACCTTTCAGGCACATACCTGGACCGGCACACCCACAGCTGAGGGGTTCCCATATCCCACTATGTTTTGCATGCATCATGGCAGGTTGCTTAGCACAATGCATCAGAGGTGCTCCATGTGCAACTAACTGTGTCCGGGACCGCTATACACATTGTAACAAGCGACAGAGTCAACATCATACCCCACGGGTAACATACCTTCTATGGTGGTATAGTGGACAGTGGGCCTCAGCTACTACTGATGTGTGACTGACACTACCCCACACTTCACTGGGATAGCCACTCATGTACCGAAACATCCATGAGTCATACCCTCCGCTCTGCTGGATCAACCCATACACACCACCTCCAAGACCTACATTACCCTTGGCATGAACACTACCACCATGTGACTGGTGTTACACACCTGGGGTTATCCCCTCATTGGTGTATTCCGAACATATGCTAATCTACCTTGCTAGCCACATCCCGGCAACACACCCATCTCAGCATACACAGTACATGTGTACTACAACACCTACTACACACGTCTGCTGACAGCAGTTGTTAACATCATGACACCCGTGCCACAGGGTCCCTCATCACATATTCCAAGACTAGCTACGTAAACGTGACTGCCACACATTCTGGGGTGTACCACCAGGCATTATGGTGGTATGTCAGTATTCGATGGCAACACCCACATCTGCTGTCACAAAGAACAGTCACTCAGGAACATTGCAGACCCAGGTATTGTTGGCAACATGCTGGAAGATGGATTCAATGCTGACAGTACACCCTCTCACTCTCTACAGGGCCGCAATCCATACATGAACATTGTGGTGTCCCTGTGGTCACAACTACACAGTACTGACCTACACTCTATATGTCCTGGGACACTGGCCCCATGTCACCTTCCAACGTCCCAGGCTGTGATGTCCACCAACCTCTGAATTACATGTCTCCCCACTAGGCCACCATATTCAGTAATAGCCTTGTTTCAGACATTGTAGCCCCTGAATGGCTCACAGCAGCATTTATCACACTACACACAGGTGGCACCGCATTGCATGAGTGGGACTATAGTCCTACACACCTGACTGGACTGTTCTGCATGGCTATGGGGCACATCATCAAGGACGTCATTCTCAGAGACATTGTTGGGCTCCCGTCCTCTGCTGCCACCCGGGTTGGGCTTGTTAAGTCCAGAGCATGGCCCCTACACATGGTGGACTCCTTTCATACAGTTACCAGGGCAGTTGCTGATGGTACGGGAGTCCACACATCCTACATTGTCCTCTCATTGCCTTTCAGCACCATTCCCCATTCTGGTATTGACAACATACACATCCACCTGCACATCATACCCTGTGTCTCCGGATGTTATGCTATGTGGCTCATGGACAGGACACACAGTGAGGCCAGCATACCATAGTACCTACTTCATGTCGGGTACATTTGGCATACCACGGTCCTCAGTCATAGGGCCCCTCATGTTCAGTATATGCTTCCCTGCAGAACAGGCTGGCACAGGGGACTTTCTCTGCCTAGCTTTCGAACCCCTACATACCAAGCTCCATGATTGCTCCACCAGCCGATACTGACTCCGACCATACGGGTGTCGCTGTGACAGATACATAATATGACTATCATGGCATCAAGCTGCATGACACAAGGTGCATGCACATCACCTTTGCATTACACCATTCACCCACTCACTATCACATGGATGGTAGTCCCCTAAATACATATCACATTGTACATGTTTGCAGGACACACATATGTCGCACCCACTCATGTGGTTACCGTATTGCCACTGTGGCGTGGATATCTTCCTACGTGGCCACACCTATCTGTACTGGGTGTGTAACTGGTACATAGGCACCCATTGTACCTCTGCACTCAAGACATCTACACACATTTAAGGGTACACCACCCCATTTAGGGTGTACCTTACACAACAGCTACAGCTTTACATGCCACAACATTAACACGCCATGACGTTTACTGAGCTCCGACAGTTTAAATATGCGGCTGCACTATGGACACCACATCTGTACACATTTGCATACTACATACTCAGGGGTGACCTCTGCTGATCAGACAGGGCCCATGTCCACAACATTATTGATGGATATACTCCTCATACGCAACATAAGCAGAGGCCACTGTGAGCAACATGCTCATGGATATGTGCACACACGCCACAATGAGTGGGATGTGCTTCTGGGTTATATTCCCAAACCGGACACTCACCGTGCTGTGGAACATAAGTCCTATGTACATCACGCAGGGACACTCAGTAGCACTGTTCATGTAATACCTCCCCTGGTGGTTGGGAGACACATGTAGGCCTGGGATCACTGCAGTGGCTGTACTGTGCAGTGGTGCAGGTGACACCTGGCTCTGCTCTTCACAGGACACTACCCTGGAGAGGTGCCACTAGTTTGAACACTGTAGTTGTGCTTACACATGGACTTGCCAGACTGCATAGTACCCCACTATGCACCTGTGCAGCTATTACATGTCCTTTGTGCATGGTTACTTGGTAGCCCTTCCATTTAGATTAGCTATCATGCTATTACTATGTCCCATACCTACAGGCCACATGTATCCTATTATTGTACATACCAGTATATGATACCTGTGGTATGCATGATATGCCTGTTATGCTGTGTAGAATATCTGTCATATCTACCTATAATACTATACATTACACATATGTCACATAGTACCCCATAATGCAAAGCATACCTGCTCAGCGGGACCACCTTACATATGTCATTAACATTATATGCCCATACACATGCGTGCTGTGACAGTATATCAACATATACTATCCCCTGCTATGGCACGTCCTTGTTGGACATACCCTACCACTGACGGTGGGTTGCATGGCATTGTTCTGTTTAATGGCCTCATGTAGCATCCCTTGTGGTGTCTGTGCTGTGTACCTTATGTCCCACTGCTGGACGCACAGATTCTACAAGCGTTAGTATGCTCAGCAAGACATCACTACATAAATACCTTTCCCCACTTTATGCATTGTGGACACGTTTAATTAATGCAAACCAGGCTATACATACAGTAAAACTAATTAATACAGATCATGCTATACATAACCTTACATATCGGGCATTCTACATACCTTGTTGTCGTTACGGCGTTTCGTTTCTATCTCTCTCACAGTGTTTCAACTGTTATTCAGTATGAGCATACGGTTTGAATGTCTGGCAAGTCATCCTTATATACGTCGATACCTGAAACATGTGGATTCTTCCCGGAAATTGGTGTTCCTGAGTGACTAATTACCTGCATATCAGCTGTGCACCTACTCCATTCACCAATTACGTGGCGACAGTGGGGTATAATTGGATTCTCCACCTGGGCGTTGCCTATTTGCCCTACCTTCGGGGAGACGGTCTGTATTGTGTTTTGTTATGTGTAACTGCAACTGCTATGCATGGAGACAGGTATAGTTTTGATTCATGTCCCCCGTGGATTGTGTGTGACAGGTAAAGTATTTGGTTCAACATGTGGGTGTACCTGTCATCCCGACGTCTGATAACAGAGTATTGCAATCAAAACCTGTAACATGGCTGTTTGTTCCATTATACAACGCCTGCAATTTTGCATGTCACCTTTAATTGTGTCTCTCACACGGTATGTTGAGGGTTCTGCAGATGTAATTGGCTGACTGGATGTTTGTGCTGCTATTACAGTTTGTATTGCTTTAGTTTCTAGTGTGGGGGATGTCGGTGGTTGTACGTAACATATACAGTTTGTGGGCCTTGCATTTCTACATAATCCGTATATACGTGTGTGGGCTCCGTCCCTAATTGGGGAGCTAACAGTTAGTAGACTTATGTTACGGGATTGTACGTTGGGCCATTGTTAATTGATTTCTATATCGTCTGCAGGTGAGCTTGCTACTTGTATACCTACATAATTGCAGCGATATATCAGGGGATATGTGTAAGTGACAGTTATCCCTTGTATTTCTGTCACAGATATTTGCAGTCATTGTGGTTGTGTTGTTAAAAGAGCCTGTTTGCCATGGGTTGCCACCTTTTCATATGGTCATTGTTGGACACTTGCGGGACACAAAGCGGTGTTTACAGGCCAACACGTAGCCACGGTCAGTACACAGGTAGCACATACTTTTATCCTCACTACATACCTATTGTTGTGTGACTTTGGCTACTTATCATATTGCATGTAACATTTAAGTTTCTTACATATAGGCATAACTATTCAATACGACTGTTACATTATATATGGGACATATTTATGTCCTTCCATCTCGGACATTTGCCCTTTGTACTGTTTTATGTCAGGACACACCTGCCCAGGGTGGGGATGTCCCTCCTACTGTGGTACAGGTAGTGACCGTATGCCTACGGCTAGCTATACCCACACCTACCATACTGATCTGCCTCTGACTTGGCACCAACATACACATGTTGCGGACACACACACACATTACAGTCACACAGACACACACACAGCACCCTCAACACACACTTACACAGACTACGGCACTCACAGACACAGTTGAACACAGTACCTACGTGGACCGTGACACCGGCATCGGTGACTAACTGTCCCTTCATATCATCATACTATTACTCGCGGATGTACGGTTCCGGTACTGTGTTCTATCGGTCTTTCAGCCTCGTGGTTACGCATGTCGGTATGTTACACATTCCATGGTTGGCAGTATCCTATTTATTTGTACCTCCAAGATGTTATGAATGTTGTTGAACTATCTATTCTATTTGCAGATATCGCTGACTCCATCTATATTACCATATATCCCTCTATTGCCCTTTCTATCTGTATTATATATATGCATATGTGTACATATATATATATATATCTATATATATATATATATATATATATATATATATATCTATTTATATATATATATATATATATATATATATCTGGCGGGGAACGTGACAGGCACACAGCACCACCATATGCTGTAAGACTCATGTACTGTTCAGCTGTTGGCATTCCGTGTTCCACTGGCTGTTGTGTTTACAATGTTTGAGGGCTGCCTATGTAGGAGTCACACATTGGGCCACCTATACATTACAATTTACAGGTGGTCATGTTTGTGTGCCATCCATTTTACTGTGTGTGCAGGTGGAGAGGTGTCAGTCTGTAGGGGCCTACACAGTCAGAGTATGTGCTATACGTTCCCTCTTTGCCAAGGCATAGGCATATTGGGCATGCCTCTGTCTGCCTACTGGGGCTGGCACAGTGTGTTCATGGTCTGAATCCCTCTCTGCCTGTACTGGCCTTGGCAATTGCGGTGGGCTATGTGGGCCTTCACCATTTTGTCCCTGCTGCAGCTGCTTCCGCAGGATCATATTATGTAGCATGGCGCATACTATGACGATGTGGGCACACGTGCCTGGAGAGTACTGCAAGGCTCCACCAGATGTATCCAAGCACCGGAACCATGATTTCAGCATCCCGAACACACGCTCTATGATGATTCTGGTTTGTGCGTGTGCCTCATTATGGCATTCTTGCATGGATGTGTGTGCATTTCTGATGGGAGTCATCATCCAAGGCTCCAGTGCATAGCCAGCATCCCCCATGAGATGGCCATGTGGGATGTCCCCCCTGACAAATACCTGATACAGCTGTGAAGCATTCCAGATATGGGAGTCATGGTAGCTTCCAGGGCTGCCAGCACACACATCCATGATAATGACCTGGGCATTGCACACGACCTGGCAGTTGATGGAGTGGAATCCCTTGCGGCTTATGTAGCGCATACCCTGCTCACCGGATGGTGACTTGATTTGTATGTGCATGCAGTCTATCGCACCCAGTACCTCCGGGTATTGTGCCACATGGTGGAAGTGGCGCATATTGCTGGCCAACTCCTCCTGAGTTCTGGGGAAGTATATCTGCTCATTGGCATGTGGTAACATGGCATCCAGGAACTGGTGTAGTACCCTGGATGCTGATGCCTGTGAGATACCCATTATATCTCCAGTTGGCCTTTGAAAGGTACCTGTGGCCAGTATTCGCAGGCTTACACATACCTTCGTGTCCACTGGTATGGGTTCCCCTCTGTTGTTTTTGGTTCTCACGCGTGGCCGGCACAGCTCCACTATTTGCTGTAAGATGTCCCTGTCCACCCTGTAACGCTCTACTATCTCCAGGTCATGTAGCCCCTGGTAAGTTACCCTTGGTCTGAACACTCTCCTTCTCCTCCGAGGCCTGCGGTGGTTGTCGGCATCATCATCCACAACACCGTCAGTCTCTAACACATGCTGATGAATCACAGCTATGGCAGCTCCCAACATGTACATTTTAAAAGTTCCCCGTGTGTTTACACCTATGGTGCGGTGTTTGGGAATACACAGGTGTGTGTTGGGTGCTTACACACTTTATACTATTGTGCTGTGAACACCGATGATGTCATAGGGTGTGTATGTACGTTCGTAGCTACAGGTTAAGTTATGTGTTTTACTGCCGGAACTACTATTGTGGTGCCTTTGGTGTTGAATTACATTTGCCTGCCGTGGATTACCTCTTGACCTTCCCTTTACATTTCTGCGCATTGTACCTACCATTTTCTGGCGTGCATCCTGCAGCCTACTTTCATTTGTGCTTTCCTGGACCTGGCGTATCTTGTGTTATGTGTGCTACTGCCGGTCTGCTGTCGGTTTGCTTTGCTCTGCTGTGTCAGGTCTCCTATCTTTGCAATCCAATACCTCCCCTCCTTTGTTTGCATTCACATGCCTCCCCTATCCTGTTTTGCAGGTTTCTGCAAGTGGACTTGTCAGCTGCTGTCGATTGGCCTTCGTGGGTTGATTGGTGTTGATCACTCATTAGTACTCCAATTACCCTACTTCCGCATTTCCTTTTCTTCCCCTGACCTTCCTGTTTCTGCTATTGTTTGCGGCGCGTGCGTCCGATTACTGGGTTTCGGGCACCTTTTCATCCTCATACACATGCGCTTTTGGCCACCATGTGTGCTCTCAGCTAAACGATTCCTTCCCACCTCTATCCTGCAGCTTTGCTTAGCAACGGACAGGCCAGATTTGCAATGCTCCAATGTGCTTAGTGCTACAGTGGCACACCCCTCTGCTGATGTCATGTATCTCCTCTGAGCCACTCCTCGGTGTTATACCGCTGCGCCGTATGGTACAACCTTCCTCCGGCGGGACATTTGCGATTCAGTATTATCTGCCTCATTTGCATGGCATTGACTACTAATTCATAGTTACCGCGCCGAACACTATCGCAAGCCCTTAGCAACCCTTGCACCTTGGTTGTGGTGTTCCATGCCTACCATTGTGTGTTATGCTGTAAACCTGCTTTCTATTATGTTGCGATTTTATGACATTTTTATATTATTTCTTTATGTTACAGCTTCCGCACACATGCCCTGCAGTTCTGCTGTGCGTTACTGTGGACATGACATTAAATGTTGTTATTTACGTGTTATGCATCTTTTCTTATGCCATTGGCTGTGTATTTCGCCATTGGCATATGTTCATGTTGTGATACCTGGGTCTGGCCCTCTTCCATAGCTCCGATGTTATGTTTGGGAAAATGTAAACCGTGTTTTTTGGTTTACATTTCCATGGGCTTATGCTACGCCTGCACCACTTCATGAATCGCTATATGCCTTCATTTGCATGGTGCAACACTCCACATGGGGTGATTTGCATACCTACGCCGGGGGCTGCGCAGATCTGGCATACGCCGGTAGTGCAAGTGGAATTGGATTGTACCTGAATCGCTCGGCAGCCATATTTGGCATTATAACACCTACGCTATGCGTGCGCCTGGCGCAAGCTTCATGAATCCCGGGGTATACCTAAATATGATACTGGTGGGCATGTACTCTGTTCAATATGCACATCTGTGTAAAATAAAGGTGAGACATGCCGATCTGGCAGTGAAAGTGCGTGGTAGGGGTTTAAAGGAAAAGTGAATAGCTGTAAAACCGAAAAAGACAGTACTATCAGGTCACACAAAGTATACATAAATATAATACTGGTGGGGATGTACTCTGTTCAATATGCACATCTGTGTAAAATAAAGGCGAGACACGCTGATCTGGCAGTAAAACTGCGTGGTAGGGGTTTAATGGAAATGTACCAGTTTTTGTACATTTATATAGCATTTTGAAAATATTTCCTTTTACAGTTGTATTATCTAATTATGAAAATTCTGTTAAACATTTCTAGCTTTTTGGGATTCTGCATGTAAAGATTTACATTGCAGGTGAGGATGGTAACATCAAACAGTTTAAATGCATCTAGCCCACCTTTCAGTATCATGACCCTGAAACTCCATACTTTATAGCCTTGTTGGTCAGTTGTTAGCAGTTTACAATTTAACAGCTGTATTATTTGATTATGAAAGTCTGGTAAATACTTTTAGCTGCTGAGATTTTGCATGAAAGGATTTGCATTACAAAAAAAAAAAAACTTTGTGGTATCCCTCGAAGTCTCAGGAAAAACCCAAAATGCAACCTATATTGGGTGAAAGGATGTTCCATTTTTTAATTCAGCTGTGGACTACCTACTATTTTCTATTTGATTATTTTGTAGCACTTACTTTATAGTTATATTTTACAGTTTGATTTTTATTAAGTGAACTAGGTGCATAACATAATTCCGGAAGTGAACTATCACACCCTCCATAATGCAAAGGATTTGCATTACAAACAAATACATGAAGATGAAATAGCTTAAAAGCAACCAGGCAGTTTTTCAGTATCATGATCCTGTACGTACATACTGTTCAGCATTTTGTTTGTGTTGTAAGATCTTTGACTCACATCTCCAGGATCGGGGTTTCAGTTTAGAAATTTAGACCACCAATTTAGAAAGCATATGCAGAAACAGTGAAATTATGCAAACAGGGAACAGAGTTGGTTGTACAGCATTACAAAATTTGCCCTTTCCCCACTATAGTGCAATCTCAGAGTTGGTATATATCGGGGGGTTGTGGTATGCATAGCCCCCCCCCCACCTGGGTGGGTTTGATATACTGTGGTGTGTGTTTTGGCATGAATGTTGGTCCATTGTCTCTTTTCCCTGGTAAAATATTCAATAATTGAACATTCACTGAAGTGAACATTTGATGTTTTAAGTTTGACGAACAGAAGTTCGATGGATTTATCATTCGATGACTGAACATAAAACTGATTCCTACAGCAGTTCCTTGATGAGATGCTACAACATATGGATTAACATATATGGATTCAATGGACAGCAGAGGATAGAACCACTATGTGGGTATTGTATGACATAGCTCATTTGCTTGAGGCCCTGGAGGCCATTGATTGTACCCATGCCACCATTAAAGCCCTGCTTCTTACACATGATGTTTGATATATCAGTCTGAAGGGCTTTCACGTCACCAATTGCCAGGTGCTGTGCAGTGTACATGTTATTACATATTGTGTGTTCTGTGGTCCATTCAGACAGTTTCCCTCCAAGCACATACAACAATAAAGGAGGAAAAATAACCCACCATAGAATAAACAAGTACACCACTGAGAAAAGGGAAAGAGCAGGCTCAGATT
Organism: Protopterus annectens; assembly: GCF_019279795.1. Taxonomy (NCBI): domain Eukaryota; kingdom Metazoa; phylum Chordata; order Ceratodontiformes; family Protopteridae; genus Protopterus; species Protopterus annectens. The sequence goes on along the minus strand of NC_056733.1, from coordinate 359,731,736 downwards.
AAGTCACAAGAGATATGATCAAAATGCTGTGTGAGTAAGGGAGACATGGCTCTGGGGGTTCTCATCACAGTTTGTTGAGGAAAAAAAGTATTCTAGATGACTGAAAAATAAGCATTTTAATGCCAGTTTACAAGGGAAAGGGGACATTCAGGACTGTAGGAGTAGAGATATATCAATCTCCTATCAAATTGCATGAAAGTGATGGAGAGGGAGAATGACAGACAAAATTGATGAGTATTAGAAAGTAAGGTGGGAGATGATCAGTTTGCATTCAGATCATGATGCAGCAAAATTGACCTGATTTTTGCAGTGAGAAGGATGACAAGGTGCCAGGAAAGTGAATTTTGGCAGCCCTGTGATGGATCAAAATCCCAGAACTGCTGGTAGAATTAGGGCAGGCTAAGTAAAAGGATTCAAAACCACAAGTACAATCAATGTTAGGACTCACAGATGGGTGTAAAAGGGTGTGCATGAGAGTTCGACTCTGAGCCCACTACTGGTCATACTAGTGAAGGACTACATTAGCAAGCAGGTCAAAGGGGATAGAACAATAAAGTTGCTGCATTCAGATTATGTTGAACTACAAACAGACTCTGAAAAAAAAAATAACTGATAGGAGAATAGAATGCAAAACTAAGAGAGCACATGGAATGAAGCTGTGTATGGACACACAGTTGTCATTGCAGCATAGAAACAGAAAGGAAAATAATGGAAAATGCTAGCATCTTCAAGTGTCTGGAAAGGGTAGTTGCAGAGAACAGAAATCTCAATGAGAAGGTCAAAGTTGGAATCAGAGCTTCTGTAGCCAACTGGTACAAAGTGTTAGGGATAGTGTGTAACAGAAAAATGCCAATGAAGCTGAAAAGTAAGGTGTTAAAAACAGTGGTGTGACCCGTACTACTGTATGGTACAGGATTCTGGGCAGTAAAAGCAGAGCACTTCTGGAAGCTTCAGATGATTGTGATAATGTGTCCGAGATAAGAAAGATATACATTGCAGGACAGGTGAAGAAATGATGTCATAGCAGAAGCCAAAGTAGCACTAATTGCAGAGATGATCCAGGAGAACAGATTATGATGGTTTGGTCATATGTGCAGGAAAGCAGAAAATGATTTAATGAAGAGAATTTGCAGATACAGCAAGTGCACAAGAGAAAACAGGATGCTCAGTCAGGCATGGATGGGTTGCGTGAGATATCCTGTGACTGTTAGGCATTTGAAGATGGTAAGAGAGTGTTACTGCATTAAGACAATTGGAGACAGTTAATGTAATACCCAAACCCCATGTAGAAAAAAATGGAAAAAGAGGGTGATGATGATGATGGTGTAGCAGATATCTCATTAGACAAAGTTATTATTTTATGAGACATCTTTGTGGGATGCACAGCAGTAGACATCCTGAATAAGTCTATCTTTAAGACTGTATGTCCTCCTCTAGCTGTACTCCATCCCTGACTTATCTGCTCACAAAGATCATGATAGATCCATGACTCACAAATGAAGGTTGGTAGAGAGCATACACTAACTGCAATGAGCTGATCCAATGAACTGGTAAAGAACAAATAGATAACTCTCCCCAATATCACCTGTAGATCAACATTCCATTTTAGTAGGAGGTGATCCTGTACACAGATCAACATGAGGGATTTTTTAAAATCACATTTTTCTTAGCGTGGAGTGATACAGAATTGTCATAATTCACACTATTCGTAACATTTATTTATTTATTTAACATTTGTTGACCGGGAAAGTCTGACTAGGTTCCACAGATCCTGTTTTCAGAGGAGGCCCAGGGAGAAATGCTCCAGACACACATCTTTAGAATGTGGGAGGAAACCGGAGTACCCAGAGGAAACCCACAAGAACACAGGGAGAACATGCAAACTCCACACAGAAGGCACCCCGGCTGAGAATCAAACCAGAGAACCTCTTGCTGTGAGGCGACAGCATTAACCGCTGCACCACTGCGCCACCCAGGCAAGAAATTATAGGCAAGAAAGTTTGTGAAAATGACCTAAGCAAAAAAAAAAAAAAAAAAAACAGAGGCAGAATAAAGAAGCAAATAAGGGAACTGGATTGAGCTCTGTAATTGGTTAATTGGTTATATTCTGACTAATACTTACTTAAACAATAATCCGCATCTGGGTGTGGGTAATGCTGGATTTACCCACAGCTGGTGTGGTTTAGTCATGAGGGTGAAGCCCAAGTGATCAAACAAAGACAACTATGGGTAAATCCAACATTACCCACACTCAGACATCGGTTATTGCTATTACATAATGACATTATTTAAGAAAAAAAAAATACTTACTTTTCTTAAATAATGTCTTTATATAATGGCACCGTGCTGTCCTTCCACTGCTGGACATTTTCTTGAGCCTTATCTGATGTACTGCACATGCGTTTGGGACTTGCATTTCTACACATACCCAGCACATCAGTGCTCGGGAAAGTAAGCAATGGAGAAAAGAAGATCTCCATTGCTCCATTTTTTTTTTTTTTTAATTAAAATAAATTTTAGGGCAGTTTAGTGGTAGGAGAGAGACAGCATGGAATAAATACAAGGGAAATCATGTACATGTCTTTAGTTTTAAATAACTTACCTGATTTCCCTAGTATTTTCTCCATGCTGCCTCTCTCATATGTCCGGAGTCCAGAATACATAGATTTTATTTTTATTTTTTTAAAAAATAAAACTTACAGAATATACCAACAGAAAATAGTCTGGGTGACCGGACTTTTTTCAGTTAGTATATTCTCAGATTTACAATGGGCATGCTGGTTGGGCTAGACAATCAGTGTGCTCATTTTAAAATATTAATGGCCAGTCATTGTATAATTTACTTATACAATGACTGTCCATTAATATTCCAAAATGTGCACACTGATTGGACAGCCCAATCAGCATGCCCATTATAAATACCAGAATATAACAATAGAAAAAGGCCCAGTCACACGGACTTCTTTCCGTTTGTAGATTCTATAACTTTTATTTTTTTTTTCAATAAAAATTAAAAAAAATGTAAAGTCCGGACTCCGGACATACCAGAGAGGCAGCATGGAGGAAATAGAAAGAAAATCAGGTACATTATTTAAAACTAAAGACGCATACCTGATTTTCTTTGCATTTCCTCCATGCTGTCTCTCTCCTACCCCTAAAGTAGCCCAAACATTTTTTTTTTTTAAATTAAAAAAAAAGTAAACCAAACAAAAACGGAGCAACAGAGACTTTCTTTCCTCTCTTGCTCCCTTTTCAAAGCATTGATGTACTGGGCATGCATGGGAATGCAAGTCCCATATGCATGCGCAGTACCTCAAAACAAGGCAGCAAGATACCACCAGCCACGGAAGGACAGTACGGCGCCATTATACAAAGGCATCATTTAAGAAAAGTAAGTACTTTTTTTCTTAAATAATGTTATTGTATAATAGCAATAACCAACTCCATGGTTGTGGTATATTGAAAATTACCCATGGTTGCCTTTATTTAATTACTTGGGCTTTGCCCTTGTGATCAAACCATACCAACCATGAGAAAATCTTCAATATACCACACCACATCATCGGTTGTTGCTTAAATATTTCATCCCTCATTACTTGAAACAAAACTGGATTGCCTGGATAACACACACATACACACACACACACGCACACACACACACACACACACACACACACACACGCACACACACACACACGCACACACACACACACACACACACACGCACACACACACACACACACACACACACAGGAGCACTACAGAATCCTGAAAGCCCAAAATCCTGAAGACCAAAATCCTGAGACCAAAATCCTGAAAGTTCAAAATCCTGAAAATGTAAAATACTGAAAACTCAAAATCCTGAAAACACACGGGATACCAACACTTACTATATTCCAGTATAAGTACTTACAGAAACATATTACCCTTCAACTATATACAGGGGGGGCAAGCCCCCTTGCACCCCCACACCCCCTGCTACTTAAATAAATCAACTCTGAGATTGCACTGCACCCCCACACAACCTGCTACTTAAATATATCAACTCCAAGATTGCACTTCACTACACTAATTGCAATCTTGGGGTTGATATATTTAAGTAGAAGGGGGTGTGAGGATGCCGGGGGCTTGCCCCCTGCTTATACTTGTAGAACAGTAATATAGTTTGTGTTTTATTTCTTTCTGTATGTACTTGTGCTGGAATATAGTAAGTGTTGGTATCCTATGTGTTTTCAGGATTTTGAGTTTTCAGTCCCCAGGATTCATGAAGCTTGCGCCAGGTGCAGGCGTAGCTTCGGTGATCTAACACCAAATATGGCCGCTGAGCGATTCAGGTACGAGCTGTTTCCACGTGAACTACCTGCGTATTTACACCCACACAGCTCCCAGTGCCTGTATGCAAATCACCCCATGTGCAGCAGTGTAGCATGCAAGTGAAGGTATATAGCAATTCAGGAAGCGGTGCAGGCGTAGTGTAAGCATGCAGAAATGTAAACCGAAAAAAAGGTTTACATTTTTCAAACATAAAATCAGAGCCATGACAGCGGACCAAACTCACATATTATACTGTTAATATATGCCAAAGGCTAAATATATGGCCATTGGCATAAAACAACATGCACAAAATATGAAAAAGAACATTTGATATTATGCCCACACTAACGGGAAGTTAAAGCGCAGGGCATCGGTGCGCAAAGGGGATCGCAAGGAATATACAAAAATATAAAATAAAACTGCAATGAAACACATATCACGATTGCCCCATAATAGTCAATGGCAGGCATGCTACACCATACTCATGGCACAAGGGTTGCTAAGGGGTAGTGACAGTGTTATGCGCAGTAGCTAGGAATTAGTAGGCAATGCCATGCAAATGAGAGAAGTAATACTGAATTGCAGATTTCCCGCTGGTATAACAATGCACAAAACAGAGTAGCGTTATAACACTGAGGTGAGCCCTTGAGATAAAAATGACATCAAGAGAGGGGTGTATCACCATTGCTGTAAACACATTGGAGTATTGCTAACTTGGTTTGCCTGTTGCTAAGCAAAGCTGCAGGATAGGGGTGTGTTGAAGTAGCCATAGCTTTGCTTAGCTGAGAGCACACAAGGTAACCGAATGTGCATGTGAATGTGGTTGAAAACACGCTGTAAACCTGGTAAACGGTTGTGTGTGGCGTGCACCAGAGCGAAAACAGGAAGGATATGGGAAAAAGATAAGGAAATGCTGCAGCATGGAAACAGGAGTACAAATGAGTAATTAACACCTAGGAACCCACAGTGGGCCATTGACAACAGCTAATAAGGCTTCTAGCAGCTACCTGAAGAACGGGAAAGGGGAGGTGCCATACTGCAAAGAAAACAGAACTGTCAAAGCAGAACAAAGCAAAATTGCAGTAGATCAGCAACATAACACATTTCGCAACACATTCCTGGGTAGGGAAAGTACAAAACAAGAAAGCCAGCAGCTGTATGCATGCCTGTCAATGGGAGGGGATTCAGGTTGAAAATTGAAATAAAGGGCAACAGATAAATCATGGCAGGCAAGCATAATTCAACACCAAAGGCCCTACAATTGCAGTACTCACTGTAAAACCCATAATTAAGATACCCTGCAGTTGGAATTGCACATACACACCCAATGACATCAGCATCATCCATAGCACAATAGTATAAAGTGTGAAAGCACCTCACACACACTTGTGTATTCCCAAACGCTCTGCACTATCGGTGTAAACAGACGGGGAACTTTTAAAATGTACATGTTAGGGGCTGCCATAGCTTTGATTCATCAGCATGTGTTGGAGACTGAACGTGGTGTGGAGGATGATGCTGACAAACACCTCAGTCACCAGAGGAGAAGAGTGTTCAGACCAAGGGTAACCTACCAGGGGCTAAATGATCTGGAGATAGTAGAGCATTACAGGGTGGACAGGGATACCATAAAGCAACTTGTTGAGCTGTGCCGGCCATGCCTCAGAGTGAGAAATAACAGAGGGGAACCCATCCCAGTGGACACAAAGGTATGTGTAAGCTTGAGAATACTAGCCACAGGTAACTTTCAAAGGCCAACTGGGGATATCCTGGGGGTCTCACAGACATCAGCATCCAGGGTACTCCACCAGTTCCTGGATGCCATGTTACCACATGCCAATGAACACATATACTTTCCCCGAATGTAGGAGGAGTTGGCCAGCAATATGCGTCTCTTCCACCGTGTGGTAGAATACCTGGAGGTACTGGGTGCAATAGACTGCACGCACATGCACATCAAGTCACCACCTGGTGAGCAGGGTAGGCGCTACATAAACAGCAAGGGATACCCCTTCATCAACTGCCAGGTTGTGCGCAATGCCCAGGGTATTATCATGGATGTGTGTGCTGGCAGCCCTGGAAGCTATCACGACTCCCACATCTGGCATGCCTCACAGCTGTATCAGGTATTTGCCAGGGGGGGACATCCCATATGGCCACGTGGTGGAGAAATGCTGGCTATGCACTGGAACTGTGGATGATGACTCCCATCACAAATGCACACACACCCATGCAAGAATGCCATAATGAGGCCCATGTACAAACCAGAATCAACATAGAGCATGTGTTTGGGATGCTGAAATCATGGTTTCATTGCTTGGACATATCTGGTGGAGCCTTGCAGTACTCTCCATGTACGTGTGTTCATATCTTCATAGTATGTGCCATGTTACACAATATGATCCTGCGGAAACAGCTGCAGCAGGGACAGAATGGTGGAGGCCCTCACAACCCACCGCCGTTGCCAAGGGCCCCACAGGCACAGAGGTACTCAGACCATGAACACCCTGAGCCAGCCCCAGTAGGCAGATGGAGGCGTGCCCAGTATGCCTATGCCTTGGCAAACAGGGAATTGTATAGCACACACACTGACAGTGTAAGCACCTATGGACTGACACCCTTCTCCACCTGCACACACAGTAAACATGGATGGCACACACACAAGACCACCTGTAAATTGTCATGTATAGGTCGTCTAATGTGTGCATCCTACAGAGGCAACCCTCAACTATTGCACACACAACCGCTAATAGCACAAGGTAAGTCAACACCTGAACAGTAAATTAAGCTATCAGCATGTGCTGATACTGTATGTATAGGTTCATATGTACATAGGTAGGTACTTGGCTAACTGCCCGAGGCCAATCATATGCCTAGCCAAAATGTGTCAGCTGTTGCCACCTCATTGATTAACTAACTGTCCCTCTGTGGAGCAGAGCCAATTGCGGGATCCCTGGGGTGTACCCACTGTTCCCCATCCACTCTGTGAGGTGTCCCTGGAGTGTTAGTGAGGGGCTCCATATAATGTAATCAGGGATGTAGTTCCAAAGCATGGGGAGTACCTGTGACAGGAATCTGTTACCCCAGCATCTTATAGTTATGGTTGTGGCAAGCTTTAGCTGATTACAGTGTGTAGCTCACTGTGACATGGATTCCCATAGGTGCAGCATATCCATTAAGCCTGACTTGGACATGGCTTTGTTGGGCAGCAAAGATCATCTCTGAGTAAACGAGATGCCACTGAGTAATGCAAGAGTTCATGCAGTCTGGCAGCATAGGACACATGTCTGAGGCCAGTAATGCTCTTGGTGAGGTATGTTCGTGGACCCTTCAGCTGTTGGATGTGCCTTCTGAGGTACATCCCAAATGGATTATCATACTCAATGATGGGATTGATGAGTGATGAGTAAAGGGGCACAATAACCTCAGTATGTCTAGATGCGAACCCTTAAGTAATCAGATGGCCTACATAGACAGATGGGCTAATTATGTTGGAGATATGATTGTCAAATGAGAGATCACTATCTAATGTAGTCCCCACATATCCATTACCTTGTCTGTATTAAAGTGGCTGCCACTCATGTGTCAATATGTGGGTGTTTAGTTTTCCCAACATGGAATGACCATGCAGTTCATGGCCTTTAGCTGGAGGCCATGACTGTGACACCCTGCGTTGGTCTATGTGAGGCACCTTGAAGGATGTCTGTGACAGCTGGACTGTCAATTATCGCTCCCAGTTTGCATTAATCACCAAACACGGTCTGCTGTAGTCCACCTGTGTTTGCCTGTACCTCTGAGAAGTATATGGCAAACAGTAGGAGTCTCAGGACTGAGTCCTGTGGGACACCAGTTGTGACTGGTTAAGAGTTGGACCTGGAGGCTGCTAGGCTTACCATGTGGGTTCTGTGTGTAAGCCTGTTTGCAACCCAACCTGTGATGTATGGGAGTATGTACTGGCTTGTGAGTTTATAAACAATACCTGAGTGGGGAATGGTGTCATAATCCTTACGAGGTCCAGGTAGTATGTGTGAACTACCACACCCCATACCTAAAGTCTAGGTGACTGTAAGACATCAAACAAGTTCAGTAGGCATTATCTGCACTCAGTCAAGTAGACCTGGGTTGGGTTGAGTGTCTGGTGGTTCCCAGTGTCTCTGTTAATGAGTTCCATGATGATGCACTCCAAAGCCTTGCAGACCAGGCTAGTCAGGCTTATAGAGCAATAGTTCCCGGAGTCTGCTGTGGTGCCACCTTTGTGGAGTGGGATCAATGCTACTGTGTGTCACTCTGTGGGTATGTAGCCTGTAGAGAATCTGTGTTTGAACAGTGTGTTTAGGTGAGGGGTTAGTTCATTTGGAGCTCATGTAAGACACAGCCTGGGACACTGTCTGGTCCCATTGAGGCTGTATTTGTGGCTTTGGATTGGGCTGTTTTATCCTGTGTGTCGGTGGTTGCCAGGGCTGTACATTCTTCTGGTATGGTTAAGGGTTGTTTAGGGGTTGAGAGGGGTGTGAAGTTTGCACTGAACCTGTCTGCCAAAATGCTGGCAATATCAGTCGGTTCAGTGTATTTTGTGCCAGTCTGCACCAACTCTGAGCAGATCTGAGAGTTCTCACTTAGGTTCATGACATAGCTGAAGAACGCTTTGTGGTTGTCTGTAGGGTCCTTGGGGAATTGTCTTTTGAAGCTAGCCTTGGATGCTTTCATTAGGGATCATAGTTTCTTGCTGATACTGATCAGGGATGTCTGTCCTTCTAGGGATTTCACTCTTATCTGTACAAGCTACCTCCTACTATTGTAGAGCCCGTGTATGGCAGGGGTCCACCAGACCGGTTTCCTGTTCTTGGAGGAGTGAGTCTAGGTTAGACTTGGGATAGCATGATCCATGCATTCCTGCAGAAGATCATAGAGTGCCTTTGTATAGGTTTCAGCATCTATGACAGCATTGTCCATTGGCGTGGGGGCTGTGAACCATTCCACCTTGGGCATAAGCAACGTGAAGTCTGCTTTGGAAAAGATTTTCACTGTGGTTTCCTTGTTTGGGGTTGTGGGTGGAATGTGAATATCCAGAGTGATTAGTCTATGGTCTGATCTAACCAGTGAGGGGTTGACGTTGGGTGTGGAACACTGGTCGCCCATGTTGGTGATGACCAGGTCCAATATGTTGTTCCCTCTGGTGGGGGTGTAGACCAGTTGTTCCAGGGCATTTGAGTCAAGAAATTCTAGGAAGCGCTGGGCAAGGGAGTTAGTACTCGAGTAGTTCTTCCAGTTAATGTTTGGGTAGTTGAAATCACCCAGTATTAGGGTGTTTGGTAGGACCCGCATATTTCCCAGTGTCCCCGGAAATGCAGAATGTGGGTCCTGGGTCATGGTGGGTGATCTGTAGCAAGCTACAATTTGGATTGCAATGTTGCCCATTGTCAGTTGCATGTGGATGATCTCTGATGCATCGTGCTGTACCACTAACCTGGATGTGTGAGTATCCTTGATGAATATGGATACAACACCCGTCTTTTGTGTTCCGGTCTGGGTTCTGTGGCCAAAAGGAATGGTATGAGTTATAACCTGGTGGTGCTGGGGTGCTCTCTGGAGCCTTAAACCGGGTGTCTGTTACTGCACAGATATCGATGTTCTCCATACTGAGGAGTGCCTCGAGTGTGTGCAATGTGAGGTTAGACTTCTGGCGTTGAGTAGCAATACCCTCAGTTTCTGGTTACTTGTGCTATGTACAGTGGTGGGTTTGTCTTATGAGCCTTGCTTAAAAGTCCACCTTGCCTAATATCCACCTCTCTACTATTGTTTGCAATCAATGACAGCTGTGCATGTGTACATGTTCTGCAAATGTGTACTGACCCTTGTTACAGGGCTGTGCCAAATGGCTATGTGTACACCTACATAGAGTGGATATTGACAGTATAGACACACTGGATGAACGTGTAGATTTGTGTAGCCTAACCTCTCATTTCCAGACTAACAGCTGTTTGGAAATATGTTGACAGTACTGGTAATGAAACAGGGTGCATATCATCTTTAACTCCAGTGTGACATCTGCAGTAGGCGTGTAAGATGTAGGAAACTGCTGTCCATGTGTAATAGCAGCTTCATAGGTGATGGCATACACTATCTGATTATATCCTGATCATGTCGATAGTGGCAGCAGAGTCTATTGATATTTGCCTCTGTGTGGGGAGTGGGTGTCTGTACCCAACAGAGCTCATGGTTCTGCTGGGTATGTGAGTTTATACCCAGACAAGGGTACAGCCCTGTTCACACTTGCATCATCTGTAATCAACTATCAGGATGTGATGTGGCCTTCAGAGGAGGATTGCTACTAAAGGTAGCTACCATGTTCCTGTAATAGTTAGCATTGCCATGTCCAATGTTGTTGTGTCTTTCGGCTTTTCCTGGTTAGGGGTCACCACAGCGGAACTCCGGTCCGCTAATGATTGGCAGTAAATTTTTATGTGCCGAGTTGCTGGCCCTGATGCACAACCTTCAATGAAGGTACGCCCATTCACACATGTCTCCATACAGAAGACGCTCTAGCTGAGAATCGAACAGGACGTCTTACTGTGAGATGACAACACGACAGCAGCACCACCACCACAGTACAGTGTTGCCATGTCCATAACTCAGATATTTACATGTGTGCATCACTGTCTAAAACATCTTCATAAGCAGTAAGTATACTAAATACAGTACGTGGTATTGTAGTACTGAATGCTCATACAGGCATGTCCACTACTCAGCTACTGGTGTTTACTAATGTCAGCTTTGTGTATGTGGCCATCCTGGGGGAATGCAATCTCTGTGCCATGTACACTGCCAAACCCACCTAACACAACACCCCACACATTGTCTGGGATGCAGCTACAGGGGTGATCTTGGAGGCAGTCCATACTACACCCATGACTAGACTAGACAGTCAAGAGGTGTAGGTTAACACATGCATCTCATCACCACAACCAACACATACACTTACCAGAACACAGTAAGGACACACACACATTTCACCAGATATCGCACACATCCACAGAGGCCTCTAAGTATCTGGCCAAGCAAGAGGCCTCCCAAGTTGGAATAGACAGACAACAGAATACAAAGACTGTATGACATAGTTCACATAATTGTGTCACACCTCAGAACACGTGGCCTAAAACATGGCCAACAGTACTCATTTGTGAATGCAAACCCTAGCACTATGTTACACACCAAGCTATATGAGGGCAAATATACTGTCAACTGCCTGTCTGCCATGATTAGCCACATACCCATACACTCTGACCACCTTTAGAACTGTACACATGTCTCTGGCATATGCTATGGTGTTGTGCAGGACCTGTGATGCAGTAGCCTGGCCTGCATGGAAACACATGTAGGAAATGTCAGGTCATGTATCCCATGCAGGTATGTCCCAAGGCCTGGGTAGCATTCTACCAGTGGCCAGAATGATGCAGCAGTACAGGGACAAAGATTGTATTCCACAATCGTGAAATTTACTGGTGTAATTCAAAGAGTATCCAGCATCTCTCTGCCTGGGATAACATGATTGATAGATCATGATGCTTTGCCAGACAGGGCCTGCACCTGTCACCCCTGAGAATCTGGATACTGGCAATGGCCCATGCTTCCCCTATAGTGCCCTCATCATGCCAGGTTCAAGTGAAAGTTCACTGGTGCAACAGGGACAGCCAAGAAATAAACTGTGTGTCTTGCTACTCAATGATACAAATTAGGTACTCAATATGGACTCACTTACGGCAATCTGAAACATGGAGAACATATCTGTGCAGTGATTGAGATATGGTTCAATGCTTTGGAGAGCACCCCTGCATGACCATGTTATAACATATCTCGAACCAGGAACCAAACCACGACACGACCAATAAGAAAATCCACGGAGTCTGAAGCTCAACCACCACAGTACTTTATTGCACAAGCTTCACCAACTGAAAAGACAAAAATGAGAGAACTGGTTCTCCACAACTGACCTAGGTTTCGTCTTTTACTTTATAAAAACACATAAGTATCACAAGTATCATTTTATTTGTATTATCCTTATAGTGAAAATGAGTTTGTGTCAATCAAGCCATTCTTGAGATTAAGTCATATTTTGGGATAGACACACCTATAAGGATAATACAAATAAAATCAATCAATATACTATGCGGTATATTATTAAATTAAACATTTTTTAATATTTATACATTATCAGTACCATAACTACAACACAAATACATTTTAATTTCAACAAATATATTTATTTAAGTATTTAATGTATTTGATATGTTATGTATATACATAGTTAATTATAATAAGTTATTTGATTATACACAACACAAGTTAGTTACTATTTTATGTGGGGTAGTTTCTTGTGATACTTATGTGTTTTTATAAAGTATTTTTTAACTATGATTATTTTTAACAATACATTAATTGTTAATTTATTTTAAGTGATAATTGTTGTAATTAGTGAGTCATTATTGATTGTGGTTATATACTGGTTCAACACACTCTGAAGAAGTCATTTGACGAAACCTAGGTCAGTTGTGGAGAACCAGTTCTCTCATTTTTGTCTTTTCAGTTGGTGAAGCTTGTGCAATAAAGTACTGTGGTGGTTGAGCTTCAGACTCCGTGGATTTTCTTATTGGTCGTGTCATGTTATAACATATACCTCACCTCTTAGTCAACATCCTTTATTGGAACACATGGGCCACAGGTGTGTCCAACATCCTGAGGGATATCTACACCCCAACACAGGTTGCACTTGCACAACATAAGATGCATTATGCTGAGCAACTACCTTTGTGCCAAAGTTTAATCCAAATTGCACCTCGTGACAGATCATCCACCATGCCTCAGAAGTCCCAACTGTCATTGTGCTGTAATGGGGAATAACAGTTGTGAGACAGGACACCATAATCATGGCCACTCAGCTATCCCATAATGAACTGGGAAGACTCATCATGTACCAACACATGTGCACAGTGCATGTTGGATGTTATCAACACCAATGACCTGGATCACCATGGTCACACCAACAGGGCTAACAGTATGCCACACATGGTCAGTCTTCAAAATCAATGTTATGCTCCTTAAGAGCGAAGTGGTGACTATCATGGCATCCATGCAGATGTACAATGCATGTGCAAATGCTGGGTCCTACACAAATGCACTTTAGACACTCACATATGTGCAGTGATTGTGCCATTGAAACAGAAACAGGATTCAAACAAACACAACTATGAAGGCAAACCGGTGGTACCCTGCCTTAAACTGTACCACAGAAGGTAGTAACTGTTTCAAGGGTCAACACATATGAGTGGAAGTTGATCTATGGTCAGCCTCAGTAAGATGCAGATACATCATATAATGCCACGCAAAGCTACTGTGAAACTACTCATCCACATATTATGAGGCCATACACAGAGGTTTCCATAGCTGTGTCATGAAACATAATGGCAACAACAAGACCTGCTGTGCTTCACAGCACTATGGCATGAGAGGTACTGCACCTACGGAAATAGCACCTTTTCAGCCAGGTAGGGTCTTGGATAACATAAACACACTGCCCCCCAACAGGTACACATTCATATTTCCATGTACATTACAGAGCCCCTGTAATAACAACTATGCAGGTAAAAGCTGCACTCTCTAATGCCATGCATACAGGCTGCATGGGACCTGTCCACATTCCGGGTTATATCCTACACAAATGTTAAAACAATCTTCTCCCCACATAAACATCTTGAACAATCATAGCTTTATGTCAGGCTGTGTACACACTGAATGGTGCACAGCAACAGTTATCTGTTAATGCTGTCAATATCCAATGGACCCTGGTATGTGTACAGCTGACCTGGTTACAACAGTGGTATAATTGCATTGCATGATACATAATGTAACTGTGTCAGTACATGGGTACTCTGCACAGTTGTTGTAGGGCTAGGTACAGTCCACCAGTCAAAGGTACTTGGTGTTGTTCCATTACATGTCATACCACATGCATGGATGTGTGTTGGTAGTCTGAGGACATGGTGGTGTCTGAGGATTACATCCTAGAATGCAGCTTTTGACACTGTAACCTGCACCTGGCTCATTAGTGATGATATATGTTGGAGTACTGGTCTGTACATATGAGTAGCTGTTATGAATGTGGGGACACCACCACCTGGAGTGGTCCATACCAGTGTTATGGCCCACATGTCTGGTTCTGAGTTATATGGTGGTACTGCTATTGTGCACAACAGAGTCATCAGCCAGGTGTTGCTCACTGCACAGATGCCAGTATTCCCCATTGTAGGATCAACAGTGAGCAGCTGTGATTACGACAGCAACACACCTGGCACTGGTTAGCATAAGCATACAATGCAATTGTCTTCTAGGTGTCAGGGTGTTATCCTGTGTTTAGGTCATTTGCCTTGGAATGGCACTAAATGGGCAAATGCGAATGAGATATTATCAACACTCCCTTGAATCATGGATGCATGTGATCTGTGACAGTGGCTTTTCTTCTGTCAGTCATGTCATTCCAGACTGACAGACACTGGACAACCTCATAATTACAGCAGCACATTGGCTGATTGTGTTGGTCAAGCAGTTGCCATTCCTAGCATGAAATCACTGCAAGTGGTAGTATTGTGCTTGGTATAGACTGATACATCTAAGGTGTCGGACAGCAGCAGGTGTTGTGTAGATGACCAGTGTCAGATACATGTAGTGCAGCGTTCCTGCTAACAATGTCCACTACTAACACCAGTGACCATTACAACATGTTCTGTACATCTAACTGTATGAGCATGGCCATTGTGGCCTTCCGTGTTTAAAATCAGAGTGCATCCTAAACAGCCATGTGCTAGTGTATGAGCATGCCCAGTATAACCTTGTGTATTTGGATTCATAGTGCATTCCAAACAGCCCTGTGCTACTAAGTGTGTGAGCATGTCCACTGATACCTTGTGTAAGTTATGTGCTTCTATATGTATGAGCATGGTGATTGTAACCCTGTATAGTGATAGTAGTTGCCCATTCCACAGAAAGGCATACTCCTGTTCGGGATGGACTCCTACATTAAACACACATGTACACAGCTATGTACATCGTAACTGTCAGCATCCCTGTTGATGTCCGCAATCCTAGAAGGTCATGATGAATGCCTTGGAATGTGTAATCTCTGTGGCGCAACTTGTAACTGCGTAGTACTGTAATAGTGATCTGTAGATAGGCAGATGTTCTGATCCCATCACTTGTGTGTGTGTGTCCGTCTGCTGGTGGACAGAACAATGCTTTTTAGAGTACTCACACTCCGTACATTTCCTATACTCAACTTTGGCAAGGCTGATGATGTCACCCACCTAGGAATACACCTCTGGAATTGCTGTGACCCAGTAATCTCTATAGCGCATTCTGTAACTGCATAATGCTGTAGTGTGATAAAGTAGATAGGTGGGTGTTCTAATCCCAGACATGCCAAGTGTGTGTGTCCATCTGCCAGTAGACAGAGCAATGTTTTTTAGAGTACTCACACTCTGTACATTTCCTATACTCAACTTTGGCAAGTCTGATGATGTCACCCACCTAGGAATACACCTCTGGGATTGCTGGGACCCAGTAATCTTGATAGCACGTTCTGTAACTGGGTAATGCTGTAGTATGATAAAGTAGATAAGTCGGTGTTCTAATCCCAAATATGCCAAGCGTGAGTGTGTGTGTCCATCTGCCGGTGGACAGAACAATGCTTTTTAGAGTACTCACACTCCGTACAATTCCTATACTCAGCTTTGGCAAGGCTGATGATGTCACCCACCTAGGAATACTCCTCTGGGATTAATGCGAGCCAGTAATCTCGAAAGCTCGTTCAGTAACTGCATAATGTTGTAGTGTGATAAAGTAATTAGATCGGTGTTCTAATCCCAGACATGCCAGGTTTGTCTGTGTGTGTGTGTGTGTCCATCTGCCGGTGGACAGAGCAATGCTTTTTAGAGTATTCACACTCTGTACAATTCATATTCTCAACTTTGGCAAGGCTGATAATGTCACCCACCTAGGAATACTCCTCTGGGATTGCTAATCTCAATAGCGCATTCTGTAACTGCGTAATGCTGTAGTGTGATAAAGTAGTCAGGTAGGTGTTCTATTCCAAGGCATAGCAGATGTGTGTGTTTGTCAGTCATATCCTATGTGTTGATGGCTGTGAGTGACTAGCCACTGGATGTGTTGAGGAGTGTGTTTTGTTGTTTCCATATATAGTGGCCATAAATGTCACAATCAACCAAGAGACTGGGTTGGCAAGACATACCCATACATTTGGTAATAGGCCTGGTGAGTAAAGTCAGCAACCCTAATATTACCCTGAATACAGTCTGAACCCATGTGTAGCACAGAAACAAACTTGCCTTGGGATTAACACCAGTACATAATACAGAAGTCGCTGGTGGTTTCCTTTTCATTCTTGTGTAATGCTTTGGTGTCATGAGGTTTGTTCTTGAGATATATATTCTATATCTATGTATATATATATATATATATATATATATATATATATATATATATATATATATATATACATTAACACGCATACATCTACAATCTACATGATGGAATACATGTCCTATACTGTTGAATGCCTGTGCTGGATGATATGTACGTGATAACATCCAATGTATGTATATCTGCCATGGCTTAGTGGTAAAGCACATCGTTTGTAGTGTGCAGGGTCTCGGTTTTGAGCCATGTAGAGGCTGGTTGTTTTGTTGCTGGGCAGAATAAGGGCTGTTGAATATGGTGTGAGTAAGGCACTTTTAAGCAGTTGTGTGCGGGTTTGTGCGACGGTAAGCAGTGGTTAGTTTTGGGGAGGCTCAGTATGGGTCATGTAACTATGCATTAGCAGCCAATCCTATGCAAATGAGGTAAAGGATAGTGAATCCCGATTATCCCCAGGGTGTGAGGAAGGTCCCAATAGAGTATGTGTATAGATAGCCGGGTGCAGGACTCAGATATAGGTGACATCATGGTGAGTGTGTCAGGCATACTGTACGTGGATTGGAGCCCTGTGGCTCGGGATTGCCCCTAGCTTAACATGGCTAAGCTAGGGGTGGGTCTATACCTGCCTAGTGCAATTGGGAGGGACAACAGCAGTAGGACAGTAATCAAGGTGATCTAGCTGAGCTGACAGGTGATATGTATCAGAATCTGCCAATTACAGGGGCAGCAGACCAGCCCAGCCCAGAACACTACTATAAACTAAGCAAACACCTTCCCCTCTGGTTTTTCCACACTCTACACCACCGGTGTATACATGCAGGGAAATTTTAACAAACAAACCTACGAAATGAGAAGGGCTGCAGCAGCAACATAGACCAACATGTGCAAGAGGCTGAGGGTGGTGAAGATGTGAATGCTGCCGAACAACCCTTAGTGAGGAGACAGAGAAAAGTATACAGACTCAGGGTAACCTACTAGGGGCTTCATGAGCTGGAGCTAGTGGAGCGCTATAGGGTGGGCAGAGACCTCCTACAGCAGATTGTTGAGCTGTGCCGGCCACACCTGACACATCAAACAGGCTGAGGGGAACCCATCCCAGTGGATACCAAGGTATATGTTGGCCTAGGTATACTAGCCACAGGTACCTCCCAAAGTACAACTGGCAATATCATGGGGATCTCACAGGAATCAGCATCCAGAGTATTCCACCAGTTCCTGGATGCCATGTCAGCACATGCCAGTGTACTCAACATATTTCCTCAACACACGTGAGGTGCTGACAAGCAATATGCGTCTCTTCTACCAAATAGCAGACTACACACACTTACGCATCAAAGCACCACCCAGTGAGCAGGGTAGGTTCTACATCAACCACAGGGGCATCCCCTCCATCAACTGCCAGGTCATATGTGATGCCCAGGGCATTATAATGAATGTGTGTGCTGGCTGCCCTGGAAGCGATGACGATTTAGACATATGGCATCTGACGCAGCTGTACCACAGCTTTGCCAATATGGACATCTGCTACAGTCACCTAGTGGGGGATGCTGGGTACCCACTGGAGCCGTGGCTGATGACACCCATCAGAAATGCACACACACCTGAACAACAACGCCATAATGAGGCACATGCACATTCCAGACATATAATGGAGTGTGTGTTTGGGATGCTCAGGTCACGGTTCCAGTGTCTGGACACATCCGGTAGATCCTTGCAGTATTCACCAGCTACATGGACCCAAATGTTATGGTATGTGCTATGCTACACAATATGATCCTGCAGAAACAGCTGCCGCAGGAACAGCATAGGGCAGGGCCACACAGCCCCCCACCAATGCCAAGGCCTGTACAGTCACAGAGTGACTCAGAGGAGGAACAACCTGAGCCTGATCCAGTAGGCAGAAGGAGGCATGCCCAGTATGACCTGGCCTTGGCAAAGAGGCAATGCATAGCATATGCACTGACACAGCAGGGACCCAAGGAATGTCACCCTCTCTGACTCGCACAGACAGTAAAAGGGATGCCAAACATGACACTACCTGTGCTCAGCCATGTATAGGGAGTGTACTATGTGCATCCAAAATAGGCAGCCCTCCAGCACCATCCTCAAGTCTGGCACACCCTCAAGGTAAGTCAATCAACCTACCAATTGCCAAATGTAGTAGAATGTGTTGGTACCTGTAGCTATGGTATGGATGTGAGCATGCGACGAAACTGGGTGGCTGAATTTTAAGGCAGCAGAAAGTAGACACCCATAGTGGCACCATGACATCTGTAAAACATACTGGAGTCACCATAGTAGCCAGTACTATACAGGGTGACAAAACCCACTGCAGGTAATGGGTTGAGTGTCATGTGTGTCCATAAGACCCACACAGGTCTCAACCAGCTGGACAGGTGTAGACCGACACAAACAAATGCTGTACTATGGCTTCTGAATGTGCCCTATGGGTAACCCCTCCCACAGACCCACACAGACAGACTACAGCAGGCCAGGCAGTTGGATGTAGGTCATGAAGGATAGGAAGTCAGAAACTAATATGTTGTTAATTAAAGCTAAGATCTGTAGTACACTGGTATGCCTCTAGCCAGCACAATAGGTAAGACTACACACTGAAATGGAGTGCCTGACATACCAGTACAGTACTAGCAAATGTGTACAAGTGTCAGGTGTGCCCCCCATCCAATGTACACTTATAGCAACAGTCAGGTGTGCCCCCTCACTCCTGTGTAGGAATGTAGATACAGTCAGGTTCCCCCCCGCTATGCAGAAATGTAGCAACAGTCAATGCCACATGACCGATGGATACCCTGCAGACACAGCATGCTACCTGTCGGTGCACAACACAAAGGTCAGCACCACAGTACAAACTACCTGGACATGTAACATATGCAATACAGTTGGCCATACTGGGCATGCTCACACACTTGAAGGTATGAAGGCAATGTCAGTTGACAACATACTGAATGGTCATACTGGGCATGCTCACACACTAAAACACATGAAGGCCATGTCTGCAAACACCAGTGGTCCGGGCATATCTGGAGGTCACAGTTCTTAGTGCAGACACATGTCAGTATGCACCACTCCTGCCTTGAACACACAGTGGATAGGAATATGGGCATATATGTAAGGACAGCACACTATAATACATCAAAGGTAATTGGACATAGATGTGTGGAAGAGGGTGTCCGTGACAAGGAGCCATCTGGGCCTGTCGCATCCAGCACACAGCCAAAGGGCCCCAAACACATGAGGTACAGATGTCATTCACTGCAGATACTAGCCACCTGCATCTGTCAGCATGTCAGACTATGTGGCGCACGTGCCAGCTGTGCAACATGACTGTACAGGGAAGTAGTCATCTAGTAGCTGTATACACGTACCTGTGACATATGGCCCTGTGTGTGCCTGCATGTGGCATGTCAACCCCTACATGACTGGGTTATGGCCAATGCACACACTGCCCTCCCCATAGCAGTATTATGACAAGCCTGCTGAGGTTATCCATTGTGAAATACACCTTTGGGAGAGCTGTAGCTCAGTAATCTCCATGGCGCGTCCCATAACTGCATACTGCTGTAGTGTTATACTAGTTAGGTAGTAGTTCTAACCCCAGACTTGCCAATTTTGTGTGTCAATGTGTGCGCATATGTCTGTCTCAGACCGTGTAGAGAGAAATGGGTTTATAGGCTACCCATAGTCTGTACAAATCATATACTCACCTTTGGCAATGCTGCTGATGTCACTCACCTAGAAATATGCATCTGGGAACATCGTAGACCAGTAGTCTCTGTTGTGCGTTCTGTAACTGTGTATTGCTGTAGTGTGATAGAGTAGTTATGCCAGTGTTGTAATCCCAGACTTGCCAACTGTGTGTGTGTGTGTGTGTGTGTGTGTGTGTGTGTGTGTGTGCCCGTCTGCCTGAGGACAGACTAATGCTTTTAGAGTACTCACCCTCTGTACAATTCATATACTCACCTTTGACAATCCTGCTGATGTCACACACCTAGAAATACACCTCTAGGATTGCTGTAACCTGGTATTCTCCGTAGTGTGTGCCGTAAATGCATACTGCTGCAGTGTGATACACTAGGTAGGTAGGGGTTCAAATCCAGGACATGGCAGGTGTGTGTGTTTGACTCTGTCAGAGTCTGTGTGGAGGTGGCTTTGAGTGTCTAACCACTGGACATGTTGAGCAGTGGATTTTGTAGTTTTCCTATATGGTGCCCATCTTATGACAGAATGCCCACCTCACGAGGTGTACAGATGTCAGTCATCCATGGGACTGTGTTGTCAAGCCATATCCTACATCTGGCAAAAGGTCTGGTGAACAAACTATGCAACCCTACTAGTACCCGGTATATGTCCTGAACCCATGTGTCATACACAAACACACTTGCCTAGGATATCCTGCTATATTGCTAGTACCATGCACATTGATGACAGATAGTAGGCATAGTGTGATTGCAGTGGACTGCAGAGGACATGGCACCCTGTACAGCAGTACAATAGACACATAATTGCTGACAATGTGCCTTCACAATGTTCCCCACTGGATGCTTGCAACATATGTGGTGCCATCAAATGTGATCCACAGAGGCCATACAATGCCGTACACATGTGCCCTGTATGGACCCATGCCACTGACACCAGGGAATACCTGTATCATGCTATCAATGCAGGTGCAGGGTCAACCTGCTGACTATAGACAGGCTTTGCCACACCACGCCAGTATTGGCATATTGGAGGATAACAGTCTGTGTACACAACATATGCCTGCCAAACCAGGTACACCTGTACATGTCACTGTACATTATTGTAGGATATGCACATCCCAGGCAATGTCCATGTCAAGGACTATCAAACCCAGACATGGCATGCATTGCAAAGCTATGGCCATACACAATGGTAACCAGGATGTCAGGGCAGTTCATGCAGTACCCATCTGTGTGGGAAACTGCAGACACTACACCCCTGTACTATACTGCACACCATTGTTGGGTGGCGTGATGCCAAGGATTACCCCTCATCCAGCTTTGTACAGCCATCTTGCACAGCCAACCACTACACACCCATGAAGCAATGCATGCATCCATGTCAGTACTGTCACCTTGTGTCTGCATGTGGGTTATGATGCTCCCAACCACAGTCCCTCCCAGAATAACCCATACCAACATATGCCAAACACTTTCACATGCCCTAGCCCATTGAGCCTCCAGATATCCCCTGTGGTGCATGTAGTACCTGTTCATTACTGCAGTGTGGCAAACTAAGTAGTTAGGGAGTGTATTTGTGGCCCTGGCAAAGAATGTCAATGTGAGTCCATTAAAGAGTGTGGTTGTGGTGACAATGGCATCCGTTCATGTGGACAGCCATGTGTGCTACACCTAATGTATGTCTACTATATCTCTGTTGCACATGTCTCTCACCAACACACATATATGTTCTTATAGCACAGCAACATGTCAGCTTTGTGGCACATGTAGTAACTGCATGCACTTGTAATAGTAATGACTAGTCAGTCAGGGGTTTAACCCCTGTACTGGTAGGTGTGTGACAGATGATGATTAGGTTTTAGTCTCCAAGCCCTTCTCTGATGTACTTTGTCTGTCCCTGCCACACACTCTCTGGTGGATGTGGAGGTGCACACCCCCTCAGCAGCAGCATGTGTATTGTAAGTGATGGACATGATCAGGTGATGGCCTATGCACCTATTGCAGTCTTCCTCTAGCTGATTGCATGTGGAACAGCTGCGATGATGTTCCCATAGCCATTCACATGATAAACACAGTACAATATCTAGGAACATCATGTTGGTGTTTGGCAATGACAGACGTTGTGAGTGGTACCTGGATGTGGTGTTTGGAAACGGCATCACAGATGATATCTGGATGTTCCTCAAACATCATACGCAGTGGGAAATAGCCTAAAGACAGGAGGGGGATGTGCCAGACATGACTACAGCATGTAAGTGTAGCTATGCTTCATTGAGACTACTGCCTGTTTAACATTTTGTGTGTGGTAATGGCTATTCTGCATGTTTTAAAACAGACATGACAGTGCTCTGTTCATGAGGGACCCCCATCTGTAGGGCCATCTGTGGACTGGTCAGTGTGTGGAACCATTTGTTTCCTGTGTTACACACTAAATGCACATCTGTGCACAGCAGGAGCATAGTGTGAGGATTGCAGCCAGTACATGGTGATAGGGATGTGTTATTGCCATCACATCCATGACTGGACATATGTCACATGAAACAGTGGTATGACAGACACTGTCTGGGGTTCTCAGTGGCAAGGCAATAATGGGCCACTGTTCATATCTGCAGTCACACGTCTTCTACACTTTGTACAGATGTTGTGCAGTATATATGCATGTGTTGTGCTCCCTCTGCAAATGTATGCCATCTGTTGTGTTGGGTTGATGGTCATATCTATGCATATTGTTGTAAGTAATCCTGAATGCTGTTGTCTATTACTAAGCCATATCTGTGTTTAAACTGCAATATCATAGGCTGTATGAGTTTGGAGGTCTCGGCAGAACCTCCTGTCCCACTTCAGCTGGCCATGGCACTGGGAACCAGCACATCTGGGGCCCAGTCTTGGACCTCAACCTCTGTTGGCTCTGCACCACCTTCTGGTGGTACCACCACTGAGAATGAGGCTTGCCCCCCCCCCTGGGAGTAGGGACAGACAGGAACATGTCCGCTGTTGTGCGGTCCCAGATGTGGTGCGTTGGGGGATCAATAAGGGGTTCTGAGGCCAGATATGCAAGCTCAAGGGCAGAGTGTCACATTTACAGGCTGAGGCTGCCCCTCCTGGACAGCCTCCAACTCTGCCTCCTTTGCAGCTGTTTTGGTGTAGTGGTGGCTGCCCATGGCTGGGGGCCTCCGTCCCACTGTTCCCATGGGCTTGTGAATGCCGAGCACCCCTTCCCATCTGAGGTGTATCCCCCCACATGTGTCATATACTGACCATGTATGCTGTCTTGTCTGTGATCCTACCCTACCTATCCTCCACTGGCATACCTAGTCTCCTTCCCCCACATCCCACTCTCACCCTATGGAAACATAAGGCCAATCAGTTCCTAGGACAACATTTGCCACATACATAGCTGTCCATTTCACACACGTGTCCACTGGACACATGTAACCCTTGTAATATGCATCACAACATACTCCTGTTATCCTCACCCCTGTCCCTCAAGTGCACGATCCTGGTATGTACATTACTCCTAAATGTTCCATGTACACGTGATGCGGATGACCCCATTGTACACACAACACTACCAGTCTCTCTCTGGTTACCCCATTTACCTTTATCATCATGGTGATGTTGCACACAGCAACTTGCAAGAGTACTGTTCTTACATAATGATTGGACAGGAACTGTTGTGTTAATGTACATTACATGCATAGAGTGATGTATACGGCCAATGTACAACTGTTTGCATGTATGAATGACACGTCTGTCTGCGGGAGTCTTGGTATTACATAAGACAACACCACTACATAATACAGGCGTCGTTGGTGTTTCCCTTTTCATTCATTTGTAATGCTTTGTTGTCACATGGTATGTTCCTGATATATCTCTATATATGTCTGTACCTATATGCTGGACATAAACACTCACACATACATCTACATGATGTAATACATTCTTATACTGTTGAATGACTACACTGTATGATATGTTTGTGGTAAGGTCCGATGTCTGTATATCTGCCATGGCGTATTGGTAAATAACATTAGCTGTGTGTGCAGGGTCCTGGTTCCGAGCCTTGCAGAGGCCATTTATTTTGTTGCAGGGCAGAACAAGGCCATTGGATACGGAGGGGTTAAGGCACATTAAAGCAGTTGTGAGCAGGTGTGCGTGGGTTTGTGCGTAGGGTTGCCAACTTTTCGAATGCACAAAGTGGGACATTTTTGGTACAAACGTCAGATTTTGCAGGCTGAAACATACTGATGGCCAGTATAAAGGACAGAACTTCACTTTTCTTTTGCCTAAATAAAACCTTATTCTTGAAGCATTTTAGTTTCTTATTCTGTTACTTATAACATTTAGGTGTTTCAGCTATAGAATAACTGTTTTATGCAACTATTATGTAAAATATAGGAAATAAATTTTTCCTAAAATCTCAGGACATTTGCCATTTTTACAATTATTTTGCAGGGCATAACTGCCCAAAGAGGGACTGTCCCTCGCGAAGTGGGACAGGTGGTAACCCTATATGTGCGGTGTTAAGCAATGCTAACCTCTGGTTACAGCTTCTTATACTCAGTTAGCCTCTACATTGCTTTACCAGTGTAATACTCGCATACTGGCGGCCAAACAGGCTTACACCCGCTTGCTCCTGCATTTGCAAATGCACTGACATTGGTGCTTGCATCTGACACTCACACCAGTGGGTAGGAGCGAGGACCACAATATTACCTTGTGATGCCTATTACATTGGATTATATGCCTAAAGTATCGGGAATGGCTGCCCATTAGGTGACGGCATACCGTTCGACTGACGGAATCCGCGGCCTGCCCAGTGTTTTATTCATATTATTTGTGTGTTCCTCTTACAATCTGCACCTGTCTGGCTGATACATGGGAACTAAGACTCTTCAATACAGACAAGTAATTGGGTTTTGGGACCCACATCCATCAGATGAGCCATGCTACTGCATACCTATTATTATATCATCTTTCTAAGGTAGTCAGTGGAATATGTGCTTTTTATCTATCAGACCTCTCATACGATTGGGGAAAAATGAAGACTGAATCAGGGACATGGCATAACAACATCAGGGACACATTTAAATTATTAGTGCTATTAACCTGACACATTGACAGACTCAGAGCATATGAATTCATACACATTGTCTGAGGTACATGCTGTTTATGACTCTTAATTGTTGTTTTTATTCATTACGTGTAATCCACCGCCTTTCTTCCTAATATCACTAGTTCTAGGAGGGTTTAGGTGGGACAGAGTTAGAATCTGAGTCGAAATCAGGGATGTCCCTGGTAATCGGGTACAGTTCAATGGTATGGTCCATATGTGTTCCCCCAATGGTTTATGGTCTATCTAGTGGATGTGCTCTTAGGGGTTGGGAGGTATGGGCATCATCTATGCCCATAACGGGATATTACTTACATCCCCGGGGCAGTCCTAATATGGGTCTGCCAGCCAACACCTGCATGTCTTGCCCCATAATCGCATACACATAGTTCCTCCACCTGCCACTCCTCTACAGCACTCATCCTTACTGTGGATGCAGGTTGGGTGTAAACACACCACTACACACTGCCCACTCTCCCCGTGTCGGGACACATGTCATACGTTGTGTCGACCCATGGGTTATCAGGCTTGCACAACCTACGGGTCCATGTACATCTACAGCCTGGTTTGATAGATCATTACCGGTACTGGCTCCGACCATTAATTTTTGGTGTCCCACAAGGGACATCGATGTCTATGTTTCAAGATTAGACCTTGCCGGTCTCTCCCACTGGTAGTATCCTGCTGGTGGTCTGGGAAGCAGTGGTGAGTTTACCTTTATTGTGTGTCTGTATGTCTCACCAGCCTAGCTGGGGGGTGGGGGTGATGCTACGTGTTACACGTTTGTTTATTGGACCTCCCACCACCTTATGCATGGCCTGTGAACATATGTTACTCATAACTGCTGTATCATATCCTAGCTATATACATGTGTATATTTACTGTCATATATATATACATATATATATATATATATATATATATATATATATATATATATATATATATATATATATATATATATATATATATATATATATATATATATATATATATATATATTTACATTAATATATACAGATATATCTGTATATGTGTGCATACATGTATATTTATATATCGCTGTACATACATATATATATATATATATATATATATATATATATATATATATATATATATATAAAATCTAACGACATATGGGTCTATGGTGTTCTGCATATGTATATGTTTATATGTGGGTATGTATCTGTATTCTTTCTCTGTATGTATACAGTCACACTACGGTGAGGGTGAGGCATATCTCTATGTCACTATGGGTAGATATACACACATACCTCTACATATATATGTCTACATCTGGTTATTCCGTTCCTTTCCATATAGATTACACTTTGCTTTAGTGGGTCTCGCAGTGAGTATGGCTGCTCATTGGCCGACGCCTCTGCCCAATGAACACATTCGCTTGCATCCCTAGAGCTGTCCATATAGGCCCACATCAGCCAACACCTGCACACCTAGACCCATAAGTAGCTACCCATAGTTCCCCCACCCTGGCCTCCTCAAGAGCACCCATCCCTACTCTGGGTCTTGGTCTGTTCTGGACACTCCACTACACGCTGCCCACTCTCCACTTCACGGGATCCATTTCATACAATTGTCTCAGCCCATGGGTCATCAGGGTTACCCACCCTTGTATTCCGAGTCTGAATACACCGGGGAGAAAATGGCTGGTCTATCACCTTTATTTGGTTTGGGCAAAATTTGGGGTGTCCCGCATGGGACGCTCCAGTCTGTGTTCCAAGATTAGAATCCACGGGTGCACTGTGTACCCCCTGGTTGAATCTTGCCTGTGGTCTGGGAAGCAGTGGACTCTTTACATTGTTTGCGTGTATGTTTCCCGTGTCCGGCTTGGGGGGGGGGGGTGGAAGGGCATGCTACATGTTTTATGTTTCTTGCCTGGGCTACTCACTTACATTGGCATAGCCTGTGAACATATGTCATTCCTGTATGCTGTTTCCTATCATAGCTGTATATCTACGCACACACACACACACACACACACACACACACACACACACACACACACACATGTATAGATATATATATGTATTTATGTATGTATATATGTATATATATATATATATATATATATATATATATATATATATATATATATATATATATATATATATATATATATATATATATATATATATATATATATATATATATATATATATAGATATATACATATATGTATATGTCTGCAACTATATATATATATATATATATATATATATATATATATGTATATATGTATGTCTGCAACTATATATATATATATGTGTGTGTGTCTGTAAACCAATACATACCCCACACAAACACACTGACACATGCGTAATGGTGTTTATATATGCTTCACCTGCATACTAGTGCCTTATTCATTATGACACTGACATTTCACTCATTATCTTGTAATCGATATTTAGCAGGTTATACAGTGGACAGATGTCGCAATATGTTTATGTACGGATTACCGATGGTAATTGGAATGTGATACAGTGGGATTTGGTACGAGAATGTCTGTTTGTTAGGGGGTTGCTGTAACGAATGCACTATTGCTGTGCTGCTCCATATGCATATATACCCAAATACCCATGGCTCCTGGCACCCCAAACACACACCCCAATGCTTCCCTAACACTGCTGTCATCCATTCTCCTGTCGGATTCACGGTGTATTGACACCACTACACACTGGCCACTTTCTACTCCTATAGAGCCATCTCATCGGTTTACTCACTCCATGTATCCTCAGAACTCCCATACATTTAGTCCACAAACATTGGTGACGTGAGCGATGAAAGGAATACCATTTGCAATTATTGGGTTGCCCCACATGGAACACGCATGTGTTTATGGCAAGATTAGGCACTATAATTCATCACATCCTTACTCCCGTTAACACGACAATACAATTGATTACTATGTATGACTATGTTGTAATGTACACGTTACACATGGGAGCCTAATTATGTATCTGTTCAGCATATTTCTTTTACAAATAGACTGGTTTAGTACTTGGTGTTGCCGCAGCGGGCAGATCACAGGAATGATTCCATGTGTGGAGAAGCCCTCACATTTGATTATCGTCAGCACAGCACTGACTTTGGACACTGTACACACCTCTGTGTTTTAGCAGTTTCATCCTGTCCTTCTTCTGCACAGCCTATTATTCCATCTACTGTCGATGTTTGTATCTGCACATTCCTGTTATGTATGTCTCCAAATGGAATGCATGTGTTACAGAGAATGTACTTCTACATATTGATGTCTGTATGTGTGTATGCATATATACCTGTTACAAACTCGATGACCTCCATGGGATAGTCCAATTAGAACCGGGCCATCCAACCCTGGCATGCCTGGATCCATAATTTCATACCCATAGTTC
This sequence comes from Protopterus annectens, assembly GCF_019279795.1. Lineage (NCBI taxonomy): Eukaryota > Metazoa > Chordata > Ceratodontiformes > Protopteridae > Protopterus > Protopterus annectens. The sequence goes on along the minus strand of NC_056733.1, from coordinate 359,702,712 downwards.
CTCTACCCCATCCGTGTTCAACTTACACAAGTAACTTCCATTATCCACTTATTATCGCAGCCATGACACACCTCCAAACATTGCCATCTCCAGAGTGTTAGGGGCCCTACACATATGTTGTCCCGCCTCATGTATTCTCATGCTCTCCCACCATTTATTCTTTGAACATACCTGCCCTTGTTTGTGTAATGGTCAGATGCCAAAATGCTCTATATAATTTTTGGGTAGTGCCAGCAGGGAATACCCTCTGTCTGTGTGTAAAGTAGACTTAGCAATTCAACGATGTTACTCCCACTGGTAAAATATCCTGCCTGTGGTGTGAGTAGCAGTGCTTTGCTCACTCCTGGCCAGCGTGATATGACATACGCTGACAGCACACTATAATACTAGAGTTGCTGTTGATTCTCTTCTCATCCCTTGTCTATGCTTTATTGTTATGACGTACATTCTTCATATAGATATATATATATATATATATATATATATATATATATATATATATATATATATATATATATATATATATATATATATATATATTACATCTGTACATACTTATATACATTTCCTATGCTGGGCGCTGCTTACACCCGTGCAAGCACACTCGCATATGCTTACTGTTTGTTATATATGTTTACTGCTGCTTATTTGTGCTTACTTGTGCCTTATTCATTATGACAGTACCACTTTAATTGAAAGGATCTGGTTAAAAATCCCATGCAATACTCAAGTTCACTTTTACATGTTATTATGTCGGTTTTACAGCAGAACGACATTCATTCAACATGGAAAATGATATGTGCTATAGTCAAAATTGAAACGTGAATGCATGTTCATTAGGCGGATGCTCTAACCACTATACTATTGGTGTGCTGCCTCATTTAGATGTATACCCATGGTTAATAGTTACCCAAACACAAGCCTCAACACTTCACTAACACAGCAGGCATCCATTCTCCAGTTGGATTTGCGGTGTATCCACACCGGTACACATTGGCCACTCCCTACCCCTGTAGACCCATCCCATCAGTTGACTCACTACATGTATCCTCAGGAAAGCCTAAGGTTTAGTCCACAAACATTGGTGACATGTGTAACCAACAGGACACTATTCACAATATATGTGTTATTCCACATGGGACACACTTGTCTTTATGTCAAGATTAGACTCTTACTTCCTTACATACTTACTCCCGTTAACATGACACTACAATGAATTTACTAGTCTGACTATATGGTAATGCAGACATTATACATGAGAACTAATTATGTACATGTTCGGCGTGATTCATTTACAAATAGACCGGTTTATTAATTGGTGTTGCCGTTGCAGGCAGATCACAGGGATAATTCCCTGTGTGAGACAGTCCTCACATTTGATTTATTCAGCACAGCAGTGATTTCGGACATTGTACACACATCTGCGTTTTAGCAATTTCGTCCCTTCCCTTTTATGCACTACCTATTATTCTATCTACTGTTGAGGTTTGTAAGGGCATATTCATGTGTTTATGTCTGAAAATGGAATGGATATGTTACAGGGCATGTACTTCTACATATAGATGTATGCATGTGTGTATGCATACAAACATATAAGTAACTCACTGGCCTCCATGAGGCGGTCTAGTTAGAAACAGACCATCCAACCATGAGACACCTGGATCCATATCACATACCCATGGTTCCTTGACCCCACCCGAGTTCGACATACATGCAATCCATCCATTATCCAGTTGCTTTCACAGCCATGACACAGCACCACACACTGCCCTCCCCCCAGCATAAGGGGCCCTACATCTATGTTGTTCCAACACATGTATTATCATGCTCTCCCACCATTTAGTCCTTGAACATATCTGCCCTTGCTTGTGTAATGCATGGAAATCCAAATATCCAGTCAATTTTTGGTAGTCCCACTGGGGACTACCATCTGATTGTTTGTAAAGTAGACTTAGCAGATCAACGATGTTACTCCCACTGGTAAAACCATGCCTGTGGTGTGAGTAGCAATGCTTTGCTCACTCCTGGCCAGCTTGTTATAACATACGCTGACAGCACTATATAATACCATAGTTGCTTTTGATTCCCTACTCATCCCTTGGCCGGGATTCACTAATCCTCTGTGTAAAACTAACTAAGTCTTACACGGAAACTGCAGTCTAAGATTATGATGTCAGCGCATCATGCATATTCATGAGGGTGCGCTGACTCAACTCTAAGGCTTACACAGAGCGTGCACGAGTGCAGGGGGCATGTAAGACTGCCGAGCAGTCCAAATATCCACACCCCTGCAAGTGCCTAAACTACAAATGTCAACTAAAATGAGCGAGTCCGCTCAAATGTCCACATACCCAACACTACACTCCTCCACATTCTAAATCCCTGTACAAGTTTAAAATGTAAAGGTTACCTTTTTTTTTTATTATTCACGATATAGCTGCCAGTATTTGCACGTGTATACTGGCGTTTGCCCATTGCTTAGCTACAGGTAGCAGTGTAGACATTGAAGAGGATAATAAACTATTTATATGCAAATTAAGCCAAATAGCAATAGTATAGTGGTAGAGCCCTCGCGCAAAGGTGAGGCATTCCCAGTTTGAGTCCCGCCACTCCCTACCTATTTTCTGTCTGAAATGTGTACATAAATAGAATTCCTGACATTTACCTTTTAAATCTCAGTAAAATGCATTGAAATGGCCTATGTGGTAGTGAACGATATTTTATATATATATATATATATATATATATATATATATGAAGGTGGAATGGTCATGCATACTGATAAATGCATAAGTAATGTATCTTAAGCAATGTGAAGCTCTACTAAGCAAAGTTTACTAGTATTAAGCATAGTTAAGTACAATTGCTCATAGCTGAGCACTGCTTTAACTAGCGCAATAGTTTTGCGCGGAGCTGCACATTGCGCCAACTAGCGCAAACAAGACATGTTTGCACGGAGCTGCGCACTGCGCTAAGTAGCACAACGTTGGGCAACATCGGGCAACATTGGGCAGTGTAGAGCAATGTACAGCAACATCGAGCAACATTGGGCAAAGTTGAGCAAAGTCGGCCAAACACAGCCACACCTCCTAGCCGGCCTGGCCAGTAGTAAAATAAAAAGCAATGACAGGCCTAGAACCCGGGATACTGTGCACCATAACCACAGTACTAAACCACTAAGCCATGACAGCTTTAAATATGGATGCATTACCAACACACTCATATATATCAATGGAAGTTTACCCATTGCTAAGCAGGTTTGCTTTTAGCTGAGAATTTTCAAAACCGGCCAATTACAAATAAGTGCGGGAAATGAGGCATATTTAAGCTCCATAGGTGGGAATAATTGCCATAACTGGTTGTAGCTCCCATCTGCAGACAGTATGGCTGGTGTTGGAGAGGGATCTCATTTTCGAGCGCAACGGTGGGGCATTGAGGAGTCAAAAGTAATGGTTTGGCTCCTCGTCCATCATCATGATGCAAGACTCCTGCAAGGCCAGTTTCAGGGCACTGAGTACAAAGCGGAAGCCTGGAACCATCTAGCACATGATCTCACCAGTGCCACAGGTGTGCCTTGGACTGGTGAGCAGGTCAGACACCACTTCTCAGACCTGAAGAGACACAAGGAGGACCAACTGAACCAGTGGATACAGGAGGCCAGTGAAATGGAAAATACCCCACTACTGAGTATGTAGCCATGGAATGAAGTATGTAAGAATTGCTATTGTAGTCTATCTTATGGATAGGTATGTCTCAATATCCCTTCATTTACTTCACAGCTGCAGGTGTCCGTGCTGCGAATCAGCAAGCCTATTCAGATAGGCTGCTAAGGCTGTGTTACCAGGCAGTTTAGTAATTATTCTGCATGTGTTGTCATATAAAAGAAGTGAGAGAGCCTGAAAAAGAGTATTGTAACCCATTAATAAAGATATAATGGGTGTTGAATAACTTCTCTGCATGTACTGTTATATAAAATAAGTGAGACAGCGTGAAAAGATGTTGTAACCCATTAATAAAGGTATAATATGTCTTGAATAAAAGACCTCTGCATGCACTGATATATCAAATAAATGAGAGAGCCACTAGAAAAGTGTGTAATGTAATGAATAAAGGTATAATTCCTGGAAAGTGTCCATGTCACTTTCTTCGATATGTTGTTGTACCCTTGCATTATAGAAATAGTACAGTTGTATTAAGCACAGTCAACCCACACATGGGTAGGCCCATATAAAGTGGATGAAGGGAGTGCCAGTAGCTGTTACATATATACAGTCCTCAACTGTCAGTTCATGGCCGGCATGTACAGGTTAATCTGGCACATGAGTAGCGTGTTCCCCAGAAATGTCAGTGTGCTGCTAGAAATGTAGGCGGCTGTCAACATATACCTGATAATGTCACCTGAACACATACAGACATGTAGATATATAAATATAAATGAAATATATAAATATGTAGCAGTAACATCTGCATCCAGGACAGTTTATATGTCAGATACATGTCACTTATATCAAGAACTAGCAAAACCCATTTTACAATGTAACGGACATTGCCCAGTGTAATAATACATGTAGGGGATATATAACTGCAGTCAACAGGAATATAGTGTAAACTACAAGTATTTATAAGTTGTTAATGGAGGTATATTTTACACCCTAATGTATGTGCATAAACAATGCAATTCCACACCTCAATGGGTATGTTTAATCTCATAACATTTGTTGGGACACATGTCCTATTGGTTTATAAATATCTGCATTTACTTTGATGCATGTGCCCTGTTCACATACCACAGTCTTGGTGGCCTGTTGCCACCAATCAATCCTACATGCTGTTGGAATGTCCACTGTTGCTCTATATATGCATGTGTTATGCTTGCTGTTCAACTGTTGGAACTCTGGTGTGTTGGGTTAATGGGAATACTACTGTATGCTGTTACAACTAAATTGGAATGCTGTTGGCTATTATTAACCCATATTGTCATTAAATCCTCCTAAACATAGAACGTATAGGAAGGCCGGTCCCAGCGGACATACCTGTCCCACCTCAGCGGGCGATGGCACCTGGCCCCAGCAGGTCTGGTGCCCAGCCCGGGACCTCCTCCTCCATTGGTCCTGTGCCACCTTTGGGTGGAAGCACTACAGGGATGGGGCATGTCTCCACCATGCAAGTGTGGCCGGAGGAGGGCCACCTATCACCCTCCGAACGGTCTGGGCTGTGGTGCGTAGGGAGATCGAGCGTTCAGTCGCTGATCCTCTACTCTAGCTTGAAGCAACAGTGGCGTGACTCTCGTGTGAGCCTGCCCCTCCTACGCAGCCCCCAGCACAGCCACCCTCAGGGCTGTGAAGATGCAGTGGTGACTGCCCATGGGTGGGGATCTCAGTTCCACTGTTGCCATCTGTGGGCTCATGGGCTTGCGATTTCCAAACACCCTTCCCCGTCAATGGTGTTTACCCACCCCATGTGTCATATTCTGCCCCTGTATGCATCTTGTTTGTCTTGTCTGTTTACCTCCCCAACCTACCTCCCCAAATATACCTACTTCCCCTACCCCACATTCCACTCTCACCTGAAAAAAAAGGAGGGGACAATCTACTCCCACAAAAAAATTACACCCCATACATAGCTTCCCATTTTGCACACATGTCCGCTTGACACATAAACTGAAATTTAATTGGCAGTACAGCATACTTCGTTGTCCTCACCCCTCTCTCAGGGGTGGAAGGTTTCAAATTTCCATCCAAAATATTAGTATATGCACAGCTGTTGCTGTTAAAGAAATGGGCAGCTATGGACCTTCCCTACACCCGTCCTGCACATCCCGCGCTGTTTTCCCTACTGTCTTTCCCTCTTTGTGCCCCTTTTTCACCACTTTCCTATCTCCCCATTTTCTTTTCTTTCAAAGAAATGAGTGCCGTGGGTTAGCTGGAGTAAGCACTTTTAAGCAGTAGTTAGCGGGTTTGTGCGAGTGTGTGCTTTTATGCACTTAGCTAAGTATTGCTAAGCGTCACGCAAACCTGCTTACAACTGCTTAAAAGTGCCTTAGTCACTCTCTATGTCAGGGCCCTTGTTCTGCTCAGCAGCAAATTAAAATACCTCTGTCAGTCTCGAACCCCGGACCTTGTACACACTAGACTGCATGAAGTACCACTGAGCCATGGTAAGCATACAACAAATTGGTGCTGAAATCAATATATCATGCATCAGAATGAGTGCATGTAAAGGACAAATAGGAATGCCATAACACAAATCCTGTTCTGTGGATCCTTACCAGCAGTTCTTGTGGAATTGCATTACATGACTGTGAAAAGAGAACCAGCCATACTAGCAGGAAATAATGTTACAGCAGCACTTTACAACCCCCACACAGTATCTTAGTAGGACAAACACTAGCATATCTGATTAGGGCAGAGGCCATACTTTGCAACTGTGACTAAATTTCAGGCATGTCCCTGATTTTGAGACAGGTTTTAGCGGTGTCCCTCTGAATCCCTCTGAAAGCTACTGACATTAGGCAGAAAGGCGGTGAATTACACTTAATGAATAATGATAATAAGTAAGAGTTGGACACATTGGGCAGAAAGGTGATGAATTACACTTAATGAATAATGATAATAAGTAAGAGTTGGACATCGCTTGTACTGCAGGAAATGTGTATTAATCCATACGCTCTGGTTCTCTCAAAGTCCCAACTTAATGTCCCTAATATTGTAAAGGTGTACCTCACTTCTACCTACTTTTCCCTGAGTCTGTTCACATATGTACCTGAGTGTTTGAGAGGCCTTGCAGAGGCAGAAACACACAGGATTATCAGCTATTCTGCTGCTACGCACTGTGCAAATAGCTTTGGAAGGAGTTCCAGAAGCATACCCTTATGTAGGAGTACAACAGTGAAATACAAAAGGATGTCACCATGTACTGGTAGCAACCAACTGTGACAATGCCATTGTTCCAGTGCTGAAAAGACTGGTGTGCTGCACAGACAAAGAATAACAGGCTAACCTCTGACTACCATCTGGATAGGTCCACAGTTGGGAGCTACGCAGACAGACTACTTGCCTTGGTAAACTAACAGGTACACAGAAACCCTTTAAGTCCAGCAAGATACAATTCTCACATCAATACATAATGCTCTCTGTCCTTCTGCACCCCTACCCAAATGTACAATAAACCTGTATGTTCAGGGTCTACCAAGAATGTGGGTAGGCATACTCAGTACTGAAATTTGTCCAGTTTTCTTGAGCAGCCCATGCTAATGGCAACACTAAAAAAGCAGAAACTATTTAAAAGTGGGTAAATTAATATTCACAGTATAGCAGTTCACAAACAGTTCATGTGCCAAATGAATGCATCTCAATAACTACTTTTGTATGTCAGTTAATTGTATAAGTAGAAAAGAAACAACATACACCCATGTATCTTGCGTTAGTCTTTTTAGGGGTGAGTACAATTCTACACTGACAACTGTGTAGTGGAAGTGGCAACATTCAGGTCTGAGTACAACATTTAAATCACTGGCTACACCCCTAGCTTCACATATAAGAAGTATACCAACCTTCTGACTTACACAACGGTGTCCACAGCAAACAAGAATGGGCCCCACTTTGGAAAGCTGAAAGGGCTACGCCTACCTGAGTACTGCAATTACCACATAGCAGGCTGCATGCAATTACCAAATGGTGGCCACCAATTGGTGCAGAGGCCATCACATGCACATGTGCAGATACCTATAAAAGCAGGCTGTACTTGCTGGCCACACATGCAATCATCCCATTGCAGATGCTGAGAGAGAGAGACAGAGAGAGAGAGAGAGAGAGAGAGACACACCCCCACACACACCAGTGGGAATAAAAAAAAAAAAATTAAATAAAGCCAAAGATACAGCAAAGTGAAAACTTCAAACACATACAAAGGAAAGGTATGTAACAGATATGTATTGACTGGCATGTAGTAGATGTATTTGAAGACTACTCTAAATACTTTGAAACATCAATATGTGGCAGCAGTACGTATCTATGCACAGATGCCCTGCATAACTACTGCCATGGACAAATCAGTATGTAGCTGTGTGCAGTGGGACATAACTGTGATATATGTAGCTCAGCATTAAATGTCAAACATCTGAACCATGTCATATGTGTTCTGTACAGTAGTGTGGACAATGGCTGTTTGCTGGTATATGACATGTGGTGGTTAAACGCTGTGGGTGTGATTTGTTAGGTTTGCAGTGTCGCAGCTAGTGAGGCCTGCTAAAGCCACATGGGCTGAGAACACCTTCGATGCATTTCGCACAAGATTGTGCAATATCATTACATAACTGTATACCTCACATACTTCGTATAATTGATATTCCCACCATGAAAGGTGGACTGTATATGTGCCTATATGTATATCTATATGTACACCAATGGATGTTTATATGTATGTGTGTATATATATATATATATATATATATATATATATATACATATATATATATACATATATATATATATATATATATATATATATATATATATATATATATATATACATATATATATATACATATATATATATATATATATATATATATATATATATATATATATACATATATGTATATATATGTATGTATGTATATATATATATATATATATATATATATATATATGTATATATAGAGAGAGAGAGAGAGGCAGGGAGAGACAGAGTCACATTTACTGCGACAGATGCCTGGTGACAAAGCCATGACCTCAAGCTCAATGTCTGAAATTCATTCACATCCCTTTTGCTAAAAACTCTGTACCCATGAACTACCACATAGGTGGTAGTCGACTTAACACCGACAGTGTGATAAGAGACCATGGGACACAGGTGGACAGTAGTCTCACCCTTGATAATCACAGTGCCACACTAGTCATGTGATCTGTCTACAAGGCACACCTCATCACAAAAGCTGTGTCATCCAGGGAAAAAGAGGTCAGTGTTCCCCTCTACTCATCACTCACAAAACCCATTATAGAGTACAATGCCCCTTTTGGTATGTACCTCACAAGACATCTACCACAACTGGAAAGGCCACAGACATATCTCACAAAGAATAATACTGTCCTCAAACAGGTGGCCTATGCATACCATCTCACCAAACCACAGCTACACTGTGTTGCATACCGGCAACCCAGAGGTGACCCCTGCCTAACATACAAAGCTATGTCAAACCCAGAGCTGTTGGACATGTTCCACGTAAACATATCACTATCCCTACGAACTACACGCTCTAGGGACCTAAACCTTGTCACCACAATAGACAGAACATGCTGGAAAGATAGATTCCTATCTCAGAGACATCCCATACTGTGGAACAAACTACCTAGCAATAGCAAACAAAGCTCCTCAGTAGCACTCGTCATGAATAGTCTTGATGATTGGATGGGAGATAGGAATTACACCCCGGGAATCACCTATGTGGCTCTGCTTGACAGGGACACATGGAACTAAATTACTTGGGTGTTAAAGGCCAGGGTACCATCTGGCTAGACTTCTATAGGCCCTAGAGCCAATAGCCTATAACCTACCTATGAACCAATACACATCCACATGTACTTGTTGCAATAATTGCTATGTGAGGCTGATTGAGTGTGATGGTGAATGTGTTGGTGAATGTCTCACAGTTGTGTATATGTGGGATAGCTTAGTGGGAAATTGTTTCTGTCATGGTATTATGTGTCCTAGCTCTGATCCCAGCAAAAGATGTGTATGCTATTGCTAGCCAGAAAAAGCAGTATGGCATACAGTCCGACGTAGTCCCTTTGGGTTAACTGGGGTGTGCCATTGGAGGATAAAGCAGTACATGTATGCTCATTGATTGGTACTGCCAGTGAATCAAACCCCTGTATGAACTGTAGTACTACCTAAAGCTGTAGGCCTAAACAGCACAGTATGGTGCATGTCCACATTGCTTGGAAACACTGTTTTGTGTGTTCCCTGTAGTCCTCACAGATTACATACCTCAGGCATAAGGGTTTGTAAGTACTGACACACAGTACTGTATGGTACACATGGAAAGCTCACCTGGGTTGCCATACTCCTGTGTCCTGTATGTATGTCTGATGTGTGTGTGGGTATGCCTGTAACATGCCCCGGTCATAAGTGTGTTACAGGATATGAGTGGGTATCTAGCAACATGTATAGTCTAGTACAGCAGTATGCCTCCTATATTCACGAATGTGCACATATTGTAGGCAGGGGTTTTCCATCAACAACTAGTGTGGTATACTGGTAATACTGTAACTGGACTTTACAATCATTGCAATGGATTACATATTTTGTTATGCATTAGCTGGATATATACCTACTGTGGCTAGGTGGTGCATTGTGTCACATACAGTGTGCCATGTACTGTTGCATAGTCTTACATAGTAGTTTCTCTTTGTTGCTGTGCAGAAAATGTTTTAATATATAGAGTGTGTCAGGCAGTGTTAGGCAATTGTGGGTTGAGCACTGATATGTGGTATTGAAAGTGTGTATCCTCTGACAGACAATAGTTTGCTATTTATGGCAGTTCAGTGATATCTGTACTGTAGAATGTTAAGTGTGCCACATGACTTGCTCACACATATTGTTTTCTTGTCTTCCAGGGCCATGTCCCACCATCACAATCCTGCCTACAGCCATGCAGAGGATGAAATACTAGCCAACTGTCTCATCGAACAGTACACCCTGCTATTTTCAAGAACCAGCCAGGACCAGCATGAGCAGACTGTGCTGTGGCAAGATGTCCGTAGGATAAATGACATAGGCATGCATACTTATGAGCAGGTACGACATTACTGCAGTGATTTACTTAGACATGTCCGGCAGCGTGCGTCTGATGTCCGTAGACAACAGCTTGCCACAGGTGGTGGGGTTGCCACCCACCCCCCCCCTCACCAGAGTGGAGGAGCTGCTGGCGACAACAACAACAGCACACATGCATCATCATGGAGACCGGAGCCCCCCAACAAGTTCACATGGATCGTGCACGTAAGATGGCATGACTGTAGACTACTGTTACCTCTATTGTTAGATCATGCATATGTGAGTTGTGTACTGTGTAGTTAGAAGATGTGGAGCCTGGTGTTATTCAATACTGATAATTTGGAACATGATGTGTAGGCCTGTGACTGTCAACCATTGTGCTACTGTAAGATTGCAAAGCCACAGTAGCAATGCCACAGTTGTTGCCACTGACAAACTGTTTCATATCCTTGTAGGTCCCTCTGGTGTGACAGCAAGGCAGCAGACCCATGCTGGTGAGTGTGTTCTACATTTAATATTGCTAGTAAAATGTACATGTCATAGGTGAGGTGTAGGCCATGTACACATGTAACACACCTACGCATAATGCATGCTGTACATGTTTGCTGTGAGACTATGCACATCTCAGTAACATGAGTGGCTGCCTTAAACAGATGCAATACACAGAGCATCCCAAACAATTGTGGCTACACTATAGTGGACATTGGATAGGCAGTCGATACACATGCACACGACATACACAACTCCGTCATACACAGTACATGTTAATATGCTACACATGGCGTATTCAGACAGATGCTGTAAGGTCACACTCCAGTATCCCAAATGTCATCCACACAGCACACATAATATACCTGAGGGTTAGAGGCCTATCATGGGGCAGTGTGACACTCTCCAACACGCAACAAATTCATGTTAGGCAATGCTCCCTATTGGGCACCTTACAAACCCATGTAACAACTGGCTGTGAAATGGTGAATGTTGCCATGGTACTGCGGTTCAGGTACAGCATGATAGGTGCCGGTCTGGCACACATAAGTAGCTGTGAGTAACCACATGATGCTGCATGATGATGGCTCATGATACAACATGCCATCCAGTTACAGTAACCACAGTACTACACATAGCATTAACTGCTATGCACCTCAATGTTGTGTGTGTGCAAACATATGCACTGATACACAATATGCATAGCAATCACCATTTGTACAAAGTGACACATATATGTCTTGTAATGCTATTGAGTGTATAGGTCACATGACACACACTGTGTATGTGTGAAGTTTAATGTTGCAATTCTGTTGTAGCATGCCACGCCATGGCTGGCAATGGCATGTCCACAATATGTCCTACACTCACCATAACCACTGTACAATGGCTATGTTGAGCAATGGTATTCCATCAGGTATACATGCACCACTCATCCAGTGTGTATACAGAGCATGCATGGGCTAAACCTGTGTCCACAATCATCTGCTAAAGACACAGACGCTCTAATCAGAAATGGATATCTATGTGACACACAGATACACATCCAGCCATGGTATGTATACCTGTGAGTGATGGTGCACAGGACATTGCAGAGCTTGTAATACTTGCACAGCAATGTTGTGTCCATGTAGACATTGCATTCCAGGGTGAGGACAATCACTGAACAACAACACACATGCATCAAAGCCATGTATACTGTTATTAACAAGGACTGTCTACACTCGCACTGCGTGCTGTTGAGCAACACACATCCTGCATGCTGACACATGTGATATGACTGTCTGCCTTGTGATACTGTGCCCCACCATCAACCACTATTGGGTATGTTCTGGATTGTTGGTGGTGTGTGTGCATGTGTGTCTCTGCTTTAGTGAGGAGTGTATTTGTGTGCATGTGTGCATGTGTTCATGTGTGCATGTGTGCATGTGTGCATGTGTTCATGTGTGCATGTGTGCTTGTGTGCATGTGTGCATGTATGCATGTATTCATGTGTGCATGTGTGCATGTGTTCACGTGTGCAAGTGTGCATGTGTGCATGTATGCACGTGTTCACGTGTGCATGTGTGCATGTGTTCTGACATCATGTACAGGTCGTAAAGTGTGTTTCCTGTCTTCCTGTCACGGGTGCTGAGGTTGGGCTGGTTCACTGCAGCAGGGAATCTGATGTCACTGGCTCAGATAGTGATAATGATGATAGGTGTGTTGAGGCACAGGCATGTTTGTCAGGGTCTGTCGTTGGGCCACCAATCGACAGTACACAGCTGTCCACCCCATCCATGCACACAGTCATACTGCCAATACATCCCTCTACACCAATGCCCATAGCTGAGGGACAGTTTACAGTCGGCAATGGCCAGGACAGTGTGGTAGCTATGGCACATGCATCCGGACACAGCAGCCATACCCTGAGGTCTGGAACGGTACCACATAGGCAGATGTCCAGGTGTTCTCGTCAGAGCACTGCTGGTCATCATGCCCCTGGCAGACGTGCCACAGGTCTTACAACCTCATGCATGTCCCAGGCTGTCATGGAGGCAGAGGCACGTATGGAACGGTACACTAGACAGGGACTAAGGGCACAGAAGGTACATAACACCACTTTAACTGACAGTATCTGTGACCTAGCAGGTGCCATCCATAATTACACTGAGGTCATGGATAGACGTTGGGGTGAGACATTAGATGTCCTGCACAATTTCATGTCCATGTGTCAGGACAGTGCGGGATGGGTGAGACGTCGACATGGACGTATGTCAGCAACATCAGCAACTGGAAGTCGCCGTGGACATCCCTCAAGTTACAGCCACTCCCGTAGTGCCAGTACCAGCTCCAGCAATGTTGAGGGTGGGCTGTCCATAGACAATTCTAGAAGACCATGTGCACATGGCTCTGGACAGTCCCAGCAGGGACCTGGGTCCAGTGTACATCCATCTACCTCTGGGGATAGTACCCAGTCTGGCTTAGTACCTGATAGTGTCAGAAGCACCCCTGCCAGGCACAGGTACTGTATCCATGGCCAGAGACGGTGATCTGTAAAGCCTGGCAGGTACAGTCTGTGGCTGTCCCACAAATACCCGTATATGGCAGCCACATGGTGGAACTGTGTGCATGCAAACACACACACACATGAACCAGACACCTAGGGCTAACACATACCTGCACACATTACATCAACATTGGCCCATAGCAGTACTCTTGCCCCTCACACACACACACACACACACACACACACACACACACACACACACACACACACACACACACACATACATGTCGATTGGATGGCTCATTGTAGCCCTCTGGCAAACCAACAACACACCCTGTGCATATGATGAAACCTGTGCCACCTCCTGTCATCTGTAACATCGATGCAGGAACAGGCTACCATGGTGCTGATGCACAGGGTGACTTTATAGCAATATAGCAATGTTACCATGTTGTCGGCAGTAGAGTGTAATGATATGCGTGAAGGTGTAGCTGAGCAGGCATGATGCATTAAAGCTGTGATTGTCATTGTAGTATTGTTTACACCAGTGTTAGTTAAAATAGTGTATTGTCCACCCACGTGCCACTTGGCTGATGTGTGTAGTATTGGCAGCATGTGTTAGAGAGTGGACAGTATGTGGGGGACGTGTGTAGCACAGATTTGCAGGTGTACATTTGTGAACATGGTAGAGGTGCACTGTCTACATGTACATGCATAGTGGACACATAGGCAGGGTGGCATGCCCTGTATTACACAGTAACACTCCATAGTTTCTTTTGGTGGCCAGTATGCATTGTACTACACACATTTCGGAACCTGACTACACTTGTGTGTATGACATGGTTTGACACTGTGCTGTGGGTGATACTGTTACTATCTGTCATTGTTTTGCATTCTGGTAGTATACATAACTTCAACAGCCTGACCATAACCAATCATTAAATGATGTCTTGACAACTGACACACAGATGTAGGACACACAGCAACATTTGGATCCTTCAGGTACTATACTATGCCAGTAACCAGTGGTATTCACCTGCACCCATTACTGAGACCACTCCTGTTTGCCATATTGCTCTCTTAGGTACAAGTAATCACAGTAGGGATATGTCCATCTGGTAATGCATACTGTGGCCTATAATGCATTCTCCAGATGACACACACATCCACCACAAGGGTATCATACAGACAGATACCAGTTGTCATACCCATGCTGTAAAGCTTTAAGCCAAACTATACATAGTCATCCACCTTTATGGAACATAGTATCCCCACAGTAACACATAGGTAGTAGCCATCAACTTGAAGGACAGGTACAAATGTGTACATGCAACCAAGTGGTACGTCATCTCTCCTTTGATAATCAAATTTCCAAAGGTATGTTTAAATCCCTCGGTGGATCACATAAGCAATAAGGGGTCTGCATGCATATCCACAAAGGTTGTTGTACACCTATAATGAATAGCCATCACTGGTAGACCCTGCTGCGTTTGAACAGGTCTGACATATACCTCAGCCATAAACTCTCACTCACACAATTCTATAGAAACCTTAATGAGTGTGTGTGACACAGTTGACCTAGGCCAGGGATCACTGCAGTGGCTGGCCTTGTCACAAGCATACAGATGTGATCTAAGGTCTGGAAAGCAGCAGCACACTCTTGAAAAGATGACAGATGTGTTCTTGGAGAAAGCAGGGTTCCCACACATGCAATCACTGAGGTCACATGTACGCATATGTATTTGTCACACTGCTACCTCACATGTGCAATGCACATACTGGTGTCATACTGATATGTCATACAGTAGTAAAAGCAAAACCCACAACCCATTGCCCAAGTGTCACACACATAAAACACACACACACACACACCAAGTGCAGGATTCAAACCCCTACCTAACCCTTCATGATACTACAGGAGTACTGATTTACATGACACACTATACACATTACTGCGAGTTAGCTTTTCCACAGGTATATTTGTAGGATGGTGACATCATCAGACCTGACAAAGATTAGTATACCACTTTTAAGGTGTTTGAGTACTCTCCAAAAAGGCTGCTCATCTCTAAGGAGATCACCCACAAACAGACACACACTTGTCAGGTGCAGGATTCAAACCCCTATTTAATTGGTTTATGATACTACAGGTGTACGTATTAACATGACACGCTATACAGATTACTATGAGTTCTTGATTCCACAGGTATATTTGTAGGATGGTGACATCATCAGACCTGACAAAGATTAGTATACCACTTTTAAGGTGTTTGAGTACTCTCCAAAAAGGTTGCTCCTCTCCAAGGAAATCACACACAAACTTGTCAAGTGCAGGCTTCAAACCACTAATTAACTGGTTTGTGATACTATAGGAGTACGCATTAACATGACGCGCTATACACATCACTGGGAGTTCTTTTTTCCACAGGTATATTTGTAGGGTAGTGACATCATGAGACCTGACAAAGATTAGTATACCACTTTTAAGGTGTTTGAGTACTCTCCAAAAATGTTGCTTTTCTCCAATGAGATCACACACAAACTTGTCAAGTGCAGGATTCAATACACTATCTAACTGGTTTATGATTCTACAGGAGTACGCATTATCACGACGTGCTATACACATTACTGAGAGTTCTTTTTTCCACAGGTATATTTGTAGGATGGTGGCATCATCAGACCTGACAAAGATTAGTATACCACTTTTAAGGTGTTTGAGTACTCTCCAAGGAGATCATATGCAAACAGACACACACAGACTTGTCAAGTGCAGGATTCAAACCCCTACCTAATTGGTTTATGATACTACAAGAATATGCATTAACATGACACGCTACACACATTACTGTGAATTCGCTTTTCCACAGGTTTATTTGTAGGATTGTGACATCATCAGACCTGACAAAGATTAGTATACCACTTTTAAGGTGTTTGAGTACTCTCCAAAAAGGTTCTCTTCTCCAAGGAGATCACACACAGACAGACACACACACACACTCTTGTCAAGTGCAGGATTCAAACTTAATTGGTTTATGATACTACAGGAGTACACATTAACATGACACACTATACACATTACTGTAAGTTATTTTTTCCATAGGTATATTTGTAGGATGGTGACATCATCAGACTAGACAAAGTGGGTTACATTAGGTGACATTGGGTGGGCTACATAGAAGGAATGTCTAAACACTTTGGCCATGTGATCATCACAGGACAGTTTACCATCTAACTGTGTTCCCAGGGCCTTCATGACTTTCTCCATACATACTGGAGTACCACCTATGTGGTCATTTGCTTGCACTTTGTTTTAGCCAAAGGGGATGACTATGCATTCTTTGGCATTCTTCTTGGGGCATTGTTTTGACACCAGGTATCTGTCTCTGTAAGTGCCTTCTGGAGGATGTGTGTGTCAGCCATAGAGTTGATTATGGACCACAGTTAGCAGTCATCTGCAAACCTGTTCAGCCTTACTCCTTCCATGCTTGCCTGTACCTCTGAGCAGTGTCTACTGAACAGGTGGGGTCCCAGGGCCAAGACCTGTGGGATACCATTTGTGACTGTCTTAGAATCAGACATGGCACCAGCAACTCTGAACATGTGGGTTTGATCTGTGAGCCACTTGGCCACACATCCGGTGACATAGCTGTTGATGTTCAGGCTGGTAAGCGTGTCCATGATGACAGAGTGGGGAATGGCGTACACTCTCCTTATTGAGGTCCAGGTGAGCTGTGTGGACTACATTCATCTCCTTCTATGTCCTTGGTAACTGTTTGAAGTAAGTCAACTATGTTTAGGAGGCAGGATCTGCTTTGACAAGGTGAGGTTGTGTAGAGGCCAGTGTCTGGAGGTACCCAATGTCACTGTTTATTTGTTCCATGACAATTTGCTCAATAGCTTTGTAGACCAGGCTGAGTAGACATATAGGGCAATAGTTTCCAGGTTCTGTTGTGGCACCCCCTTTGTGGGGCTGGATGACTGTTAGTGTATGCCATTATTTGGGTACATACCCTGTGGTACAATTGAGTCTGGGCAGTGAATGTAGGTGAGGGTGTAGTTACTTTTGGGCCTAGTGTAAGATGCAGCCTGGGACACCATCCAGTCCCATTGATGCTGTGTTCTTGGTTTTGGAGAGTGCTGTCTTTACCTGCATGTCCATGGCGTCTGGGGCTCTGCATCCTTCTATGATGGACACAGGCCCTTTTGGGGGTGATGGGGAAGTTTTCACTGAACTTGTCCCCCAGGATGTGGGCAATGAAAGTTGGTTCAGTGTATTCCTTGCCATTTGTCAGTAGCTGACAGCATATTTGGAAGTTGACACCTACATGTCTGGTATAGCTACCGCAGGCTTTGTGGTTGTCATTCCTACAGTCCTTGGCAATTTGTCTTTTGAAAGTGTCCTTGAATTATTTTATAAGCGATCATTGCTTCTTCCTAATAATGATCAGTGATGCCTTTCCTTTAGTGTAGTTGGCTCTATGAGGTGTTAGTTTCCTCCTTCTGTTGTCTAGCTTATTTATGGGCAATGACCACCAGATTGTTTTCTTATTTTTAGAGGAGTGCACCTTGGTTTTATTTGTGATGTCTCGATCCATGCATCCCTGTAGATGCTCATAGGATTCACTTGTAACTGATTTGGCAGATTGTATACCATTATCCTACAGCAAGAGGTCTTTGGAACTTTCCAGTTTTGTCTTGGGACATGTGCAGTTTGCTTTTGAAAATGTCTTCCCGGTGGTTTCATTGACTGGGTGGGTGGGGGGGGGGTGTGGATGTCCTGTGTGATTACTTTATGATCTGATATTACCATCGAGGGTTTTATCTCTGTTGTGGAACACTGGTACCCCATGTTGGTGATGATCATGTCCAATATGGTGTCACCTCTAGTGGGCATGGTGACCAGCTGTTCCAAGGTGTTAGAGCTTTTAAATTCTAGGAAACATTGGACAAAGGATGTTGTACACAAGTCATTTTCCCACTCAAGGTTTGGGTAGTTGTAATCACCTCATATAATGGTGTTTGATAGGACCTTTATATTTTCCACTGTTCTCAGGAATACTGAGTGAGGTTCCTGTGACAAGGTAGATGATCTGTAGCAGGCTATAATCTGATGAGCAGCGTTGGCCAATGTTAGTTGCACTTGCATGGTCTCCAAGGCCTCATGCTGTAACACTAACCTGAAGGTGTGGGTATCCATAAGGTAAATGGGTACACCCCTTCCTTTTGTATTTCACTCGTGGTTTTGGGTCCAAAGGTCAGAGGGATTGTGAATGTTTTACGTGGAGCATGTCCAACAGCTCTGCGTTTGACATAGCTGTGTATGTTAGGCAGTGAACACATCTGAGTAGGTGATATGCAAGGGAGTACAGATGGAGGATTTTGAGATGGTCTGTCTATGGCATGTATTTCTGTCCACTAATGCTCTTTGTGAGGTATTTCTGCAGGCTTTACAGTTGTTGTAGTTGTCTTGTGAGGTACATAGCAAAAGTGGGGTTGTACTCTATTATAGTTCTAGTGAGTGATGAGTAGTGTGGAACAATGTTGTCTTCTATTCTGCAGGAGACACATTTTGTGATGAGGTGTGCCACATAGCAGGGTTTCCTGACTACAGTGGGGATGTGATTATCACAGTTGTGTCCAGTGTACACCTGTGACCCGAGGTCTCTTGTCACACTTTCAGTGTTAAGTATACTACCACCTATGTTGTAGTTCTTGGCTACAGAGTTTTTAACAAACGGGATGACAATGCACCTTTTAGCATTGAGCTAGAGCCCATGGCTTTGACAACAGCTATTTGTCTCAGTGAGGCCCTTTTGTAGGATGTCCACATCTTTAGTATTTACAATTATGGCTCCTAGTTTGCAGTCCTCTGGAAACTTCTGTAGCCACAGACCTTCCATGTTAAAGTTTACTTCAGGGAAGTAGATACTGAACAGGACAAGACCCAGGACTGGACCTTGTGGTACTGCACTCGTCACTAGTCCAAAGTCATACTTGGAGTCTGCTACTTTCACAGTGTGTGTTCTGTCAGTGAGCCAGTTGGCAACCCATCTTGTGACATAGCAATTTATACCTAGTTTAGTGGGTTTATCTATATTTCCAGACTGTGGGGTGGTGTTGTAAGCCGTGGCAGGATCAACATAGGCTGTGTGAACCACCTTACCCTTGTTGACGGTTCTGTTGACTGCTTCAATGTCATCTATCAGGTTTAGGTGACATGATCTGCATTTTACAAACCCAACATGGTTGTGGTCCAGGGTTTGGGTATTACAAATGTAATTGTTTATATGTTGTATGATGATACATTCCATGGCCTTGAAGAGCGGGCTCGTCAGGCTAATGGGTGCTAGTTCCTGGGGTCTGTGGTGTCTCCACCCTTGTGTAGTGGGATAACCGTCACTGTGCACCATTCTACAGGCACAAAGCATGAGGTGAGGCTATGACTGCACATGGTACGTCAGTGTGGTGCTTGTTCGTTCTGTGGTTTGTGTGGAACACAGCCTGTGAAGTTATCTGGTCCCATGGTTGCTGTGATACTGGCTTTGGAGTGTGTTTTTTACCTGTGCAGCCATGATGACAGCAATTTTGCAGTCTTCTATTATAGAGATGTGCTCTTTCATGGGTGAGAGGGAGGTACAGTTAACACTGATCCTATCTGCCAGGGTGTTGGCAATATCAGTTGTGTCTGTATATTTAGTGGCATTGAGCTGTAACTCAGAACAGATTTGAGTGTAGCCATGACATGGACCTGTCTGTTGGGCAGAGATCTCCTGTGTAGACAGTATGCAACAGAGTACAGATTGGGTTACATTCAGTCTTGTTGCATGGGGCAACTGTTTGAGGCCAGTAATCCTCTTGTTAGGGTACTTCAGTGGTCTTTCTGGCTGCTGAATGTGCCTAGTCAGATTCATCGCAAGTGTGTTGTGGTACTCTCTGGCGGGTCTGATGACTGATGAGTACTGGGAACCTCCTTTGACCTATATGCACAGACCTTGG
Organism: Protopterus annectens; assembly: GCF_019279795.1. NCBI lineage: Eukaryota > Metazoa > Chordata > Ceratodontiformes > Protopteridae > Protopterus > Protopterus annectens. The sequence continues at coordinate 359,681,963 of NC_056733.1, read as the reverse complement.
CAGTTTGTGTGAACACATAGCATGATTTTCTGACAACTTTGTGAATGTGTTTCTGGAAGTAGAGATGTCTATCCACATTTGTCCATAGATCCCTTATAATGACCTCCTTATTTGTAATAAGTGTGTAAGCATGCCCAGTATGACCTTTCAGTATGTTGTTGCCTGACATTTGCTTCGTTTTTTAAGTGTGTGAGCATGCCCAGTATGACCTTTCAGTGTAATGCTGAATGACATCCACTATATTTGTTGGACTGTGTGAGCTCGCCCAGTATAGACATTTATACTATATGTGTATGGAAAATCAAGTTGTATTTTTACAGCAGGGCTCACCTTTGTGTCATAGATCAACAGGGATCATGCTGTGCCTGCAGGGCTTCCATGAGACACTTTGCATAGACTTATCAACATTTCTACATACAGGGGGGACAGCTATTCTTTGCACATTTCTACCCAGGGGCACACTTGATTGTTACTGTGGGTGTACATAGGATGAGGGTTTCACCTGAAACACCATTTCAGTCTGTACTGTTGCCTATCGTACTGGCTTGAGGCATGCTACTGTGCTACAGATCCTAGCGTCCAATGTTACGTATATTAGATTGCAACTTCATAGCCTACACAAACCACATCACACCGCCTGCCCTGATGCTCACTGTCTGCATGGGCCTGTGGGGGAGGTAACCCATATGCCTCTTTAGGGACATGATACAGCATTTCCTTGTGTTTGCATTACTGTACAGGTGTCCTGCTGTGTCTATGCCACTGAACAGCTGTTATGGCTTAGTGGTTCAGTACTATGACTACTGTGCACAGTATCCTGGGTTCGATCCCTGTCACTGCTTTTTATTTTCATGCTGGGCAGACCAGACTGCTTAAGGAACAGTAAAGCAAATATGAGCATGTTTACCTGATTTTGCTCAACTTTGCATGACTTTGCTCGACCTTGACCAACATTGCTCAACGTTGCCCAACATTGCATTAGTTAGCACGGGCAATTTTGTTTACATATGCTAAATATTGGTAAATGCTGCTTAGCACTGCTTTATATTGCTTAGAACATGCTAATCATGCCTCCGGTGGTGCTGCAGGGCTGCCTATGTCGGATGCACATACTACACTCCTTATACATGTTTGGAAACAGGTAGTGGCAAGTTAGGCATCACTTTTATTTTATGTGCGAGTCAGACAGAGGTATCATTTACAGGGTTCCTACTGAGCCAGTGTATGTGCTATGCGTTGCCTCTTTGCCAAGGCCAAGGCATACTGGGCACGCCTCCTTCTGCCTACTGGGGCAGGCTCAGGTTGTTCCTCCTCCAAGTCACGCTGTGCCTGTGCAGGCCTTGGCAATGGTGGGGGGCTGTCTGGCCCTGCCCCATGCTGTTCCTGCTGCAACTGTTTTCACAGGATCATATTGTGTAGCATGGCACATACCATGACAATTTGTGTACATGTAGTTGGTGAGTACTGCAAGGCTCCACCAGATGTGTCCAGGCACCGGAACCGTGACTTGAGCATCCCAAACACACGCTCGATTACATTTCGTGTTTGTGCGTGTGCCTCATTATGGAGTTCTTGTTCAGGTGTGTGTGCATTTCTGATGGGTGTCATCAGCCACGGCTCCAGTACGTATCCAGCATCCCCCACTAGGTGACCATCAGGGATGTCCCCATTGGCAAATGTCTGGTACAGCTGCATCAGATGCCAGATATGGGAATTGTGGTAGCTTCCAGGGCAGCCAGCACACACATTGCATCGCACATGACCTGGCAGTTGATGGAGTAGAAGCCCTTGTGGTTGATGTAGGCCCTACCCCGCTCACCGGCTGGTGCATTGATGTGTATATGCGTTCAGTTAATTGCACCCACTACCTCTGGGTATTCTGCTATTTGCTGGAAGAGACGCATATTGCTGGCCAATACCTCATGGGAACTGGGGAAATATACATGATCACCGACATGTGCTGACATGGCATTCACGAACTGGTGCAGTACCCTGGATGCTGATGCCTGTGAAATCCCTATCATATCACCAGTTGGTCTCTGGAAGGTACCTTTTGCTAGTATTCTTAGGCCAACACATACCTTGGTTTCCACTGGGATGGGTTCCCCTCTGTTGGTTCTGTGTGTGAAGCATGGCCTGCACAGCTCAACAATTTGCTGCAGGAGCTCTCTGTCCACTCTATAGCGCTCCACTATCTCCAGCTCATGTAGCCCCTGGTAGGTTACCCTGGGTCTGTACACTCTTCTCCGTCTCCTCACTGTGGGTTGCTCAGCAACATCCACAATGGCACCACCCTCAGCATCTTGCACATGTTGCCTTATAATAGCAATGGCAGCCCCTAACATTTTTTTTTTCTCAGTTAAGCTTTTTACATTTTCACTTCTCTTTGTATACTGCAGTGTTGCAGTTTTTCTGAGTAAAACATGGGGGACTGTTGTTTGCATAGTTTTAAGTGGTGGGCTGGGCTGGGCTGGGCTAGTGTACTGCCTGTGTAATTGGCTGATTCTGATTGATTTCACCTGGCAGCTCGGCTAGTTCTCCTTCGTTAACTTCCTACTACTACTTTTCCTTCCCTTTCCCTTTCTGTTTCCACAGGGGGCAGCGCCACGCAAACAAGTGCAAGCACGCGCACACGAGAGGACACGCGCACACACAGCCTTACACAGGCTTACACAGGCTTAGGCGGGTGCACATCCACGCACACAGGCTTAGACAGCCTTACACAGGCTTACACGGGTGCACACGTGCACACAGGCTTAGACGGGTGTACAGGCGCACATACGAGCGCACACAGTGTAAGCATCTTTGCAAGAAACTTTGGGTGTAGCCACAGCGTACGTCTTCGGTTTCTGGGTTTCAGTTCAGACAACTGTAGACACGCCTCTTCCAGTCCTGAGTAACTAAAGCAAACACATGCCATTCTGCTCCAATAAGCTTACAGTCATTGATACATACCCCCCCCATGATGTCACCTATCTACTACTCTGTTACTCCCCTAATCCTACTCTTACACTCTAGGGACATGGTTCACATGGCAGGGAAAATTGGGATTCACTATCCTTATACTCATTTGCATAGGATTGCCTACTAATGCTTGGTTACATCTCTCACGCTGAGCTTCCCCCCTTAGCAACCTCTACTCAGTAGCCATGTTGTCTTCAGCCTGCCATTCACTTGCATGGCAGATGGATATTTGTAATAAAATGCCTATTTGTGGCTCTTATTTTTTTTGGGGGGGGGGTTTTAAAGCGCCGCACTTTTGCGCTACGCTTAAACATCGGAGATCGGGGGGAAAAAATTCATTTTTTATTATTTTCCAACACATATAAATGCCAATGGCCTTATATTTGGCCATTGGCATGCTTCCTCAACTGGATAAATCCTTTATTTGGAGCTGTCATTGCTCCATTTTGCTATTTGCAGAACGGTACTCAGTTACCAACCGAGTGCATTTCTGCAAATAACACTACTCTTACTCGGACAGGTTAGTATTTCCTGAATCGCAAATTTACCTCATTTGCATAGCTTTCAGCAGCAAATGAGGTAATTTGCATAACCTAACACTGTTTGTGCAAGACTCATTTTAGAAGCTCTCATGCACGCCCCTGCCGGCTGTTCCTGGATCGCTCGGCAGACATATTGGCTGTCTGGAGTCTTACACTACTCTTAGACTCCATGCAAGCCTTTGTGAATCCAGCCCCTTGTCTATGCTTTATTGTTACAACGTTCATATGTATATATATATATATATATATATATATATATATATATATATATATATATATATATATATATATATATATGTGTGTGTGTGTGTGTATATATATATATATATATGGGTCTACTTCACATGGTCGACAAGCCATTTGATCGACTTTTATTTGGTCGACAAGTCATTTGGTCGACAAGCAGTTTTATGTGGGGGACTTCACCCCCCACCCCCCTCTAATGTGGGGGCTGTGCACACCCCTAACTATATATATCAACTTCAGGGTCGCACATCATCGGGGAGGGGGGCAAATCTGCCTGTCAACCAAATGAATTGTCGACCAAATAAAAGTCGATCAAATGGCTTGTAATTATCTCAGGTAGACCCATAGATATATATATATATATATATATATATATATATATATATGTATACACACACACACACACACATACACAGACACACACACACACACACAAACACACACACACACACACACATATATATATATATATATATATATATATATATATATACATATATGTGTGTGTGTGTGTGTGTGTGTGTGTGTGTGTGTGTGTGTGGGCTGGATTCACGAAGGCTTGCACGGAGTTTAAGAGTAGGGTAAGACTCCCTGCAGAACATGTCTGCCGGCGATCCAGGAACAGCCGGCAGGGGCAAGAGAGCTCCTAAAACGACTCTTACACGGACAGGGCTAGGTTATGCAAATTACCTCATTTGCTGCTGAAAGTTATGCAAATGAGGTAAATTTGCAATCCAGGAAACCCTAACCTGTGCGAGTAAGAGTAGTGTTATTTGTAGAAATGTACTCCATTGGCAAATGAGTACCATTCTGCAAATAGCAAAACGGAGCTGTGACAGCTCCAAATAAAGGATGCATCCAGTTGAGGAAGCATGCCAATGGCCAAATATACGGCCATTGGCAATCCTTCCCGTTGCAAAATAAAAAAAAAAAAATTTTTACCTCGATCCCCGAAGTTTAAGCGTAGTGCAGCGGCACGCAAAAGTGCTGCGCTCTAAAAACCAAAAAAAATAAATAAATAAGAGCCAAAAATAGGCATTTTATTACAAATATACATCTGCCATGCAAGTGAATGGCAGGATGAAGTCAACATTGCTACTGAGTAGAGGTTGCTAAGGGGGAAGCTCAGTCTAAGAGATGTAACCAAGCATTAGTAGGCAATCCTATGCAAATGAGGGTAAGGATAGTTAATCCCAATTTCACATGGCATATGTGGAGTCCTGTTCAAGCTGGTAACACCTGCTTGTCCCCCATGGCTCAGTCCTGGGATTGCATAAAACTAAATGTACACACATTACCATGTCTAGTCTGATGGTTTCAGCATCCCACAAATACAGCAGTGGAAATAAAAAGCCCCAATAAAGCATGTAGCGCGTCGTATTAATGTGTATCTGTCCAGTATCATACCATAGTTAGGTAGAGGTTTGAATCCTGCAATTGCTGTATGTGTCTGTGTGATTTCCTTTGATAGTATTGCCCTTTTAGGAGACTAGGCAAACACCTTAAAAGTGTTATATTCCTGTTTGGCAAGTCTGATGATGTCAGCATCCTACAAATATAGCAGTGGAAATGCAAACTCTCAGTAAAGCATATAGCGCATCGCATTAATGCGTATTTCTCTAGTGTCATAACATAATTAGGTAGGGGTTTGAATCCTGAAATTGCTGTGTGTGTGTGAGGGGGGGATGTGCATGTTTCTGTGTGATTTCCTTTGAGAGTATTGGCCTTTTTGTAGACTAGGAAAACACCTTAAAAGTGTTATATTCCTGTTTGGCAAGTCTGATGATGTCAGCATCCTACAAATATAGCAGTGGAAATAAAAGCTCCCAGTAAAGCATATAGCTTGTTGTGTTAATGCATATTTCTCTAGTATCATAACATAGTTAGATAGGGGTTTGAATCCTGCAATTGTTGTGGGGGTGTTTATATGTTTCTGTGTAATTTCCTTTAAGAGTAGTGGCCTTTTTGGAGACTAGGAAAACACCTTAAAAGTGCTATATTCCTGTTTGGCAAGTCTGATGATGTCAGCATCCTACAAATATAGCAGTGGAAATAAAAACTCCCTGCAAAGCCTATAGCACGTCATATTAATGTGTATCTCGCTAGTATCATAACATAGTTAGGTAGGGGTTTGAATCCTGCAATTGCTGAGAGTATATGATACTGTTGGTCAATGTGTTGTGGGTTTAGCTTTTACTACTGTATGACATATCAGTATAACAACAGTATGTGCATTGCACACTTCAGGTATCTGTGTGGCAAATACATATATGTACATGTGACCTCAATTAGTTCATAGGTGTGAAGCCTGCTTTCTACATGAATACATCTGTTACCTATGACAGATTGTGCTGTTGCTTCTCAGACCTTCGGTCACATATGTATGTTTGTGACAAGGTCAGCCACTGTAGTGATCTGTGGCCTAGGTCATCTGTGTCACACACACCCATGGCAGTTTCTATAGAATAATGTGAGTGAGGGTTCATGCCTTGGGTATATTTCAGACATGTTCAAACACAACAAAGTCTGTCAATAATGGACATTCATTATAGGTGTACAATAACTTTGTCTTTGTGGATATGCATACAGACCCCTTATTGGTTATGTGATACACCGAGCGACTTCAGAATACCTATGGAAATGTGAATACTAAAGTACAGATGACATAACACTTGGCTGTATGTACACATCAGTACCCGTTCTACATGTTTGGGGTTACTACCTATGTGGTACTGTCGGGATACTATGTTTATGAAATGTGGATGACTATGCTATATTTGGCTTACAGCTTTATAGCATGGGTTGGACAACAGGTATCTGTCTGTATGATACCCTTGTGGAGGATAAGTGTCTCATCCGGAGAATGCATTGTAGGCCACTGTATGCATTTCCAGATGTGGACGGACATATCCCTAGTGTGTTTGCTTGTACCTAAGAGGGCTATATGCCAAAGAGGAGTGGTCCCAGGAATGGGTGGCGGTCAATACCACTGGTTACTGGTATAGTATAGTACTGGACAGATACAAATGCTACTGAGTTTCCTACATCTGTGTGTCAGTTGTGAAGACATCATTTAATGATTGGTTATAGTCAGGCTGCTGAGGATGTGTATACTACCAGAATGCAAACCAATGACAGATAGTAACAGTATCACCCACAGCATAATGTCAAACCATGCCATGCACACATGTGTACCCAAGTTGAAACATACGTGTATTAAAATGCATACTGGCCACCAGTAGAAACATTGAAGTCTTGACACTGTGTAATACAGGGCATGTCACCCTTCCCATGTGTCCACATGCAGATATTGCACCTCCATCATGTTCACAAATGTACACCTGCAAATCTGTACTGCACACATCACAAATGTACTGTCCACTCACCAACACATGCTGCCAAATGACACACATTAGCCAAGTGGCACATGGGCAGACAATACATTTTTGGAATTAATACTGTTGTAAACAATACTACATTGATAATCATAGCTTTAATGCATCATGCCTGCTCAGATATACCTACAGGGATATCATTACACTGTACTGTTGACAACATGCTAACATTGCTACACTGCTATAAAGTCACCCTGTGCATCAGCACCATGTTAGCCTGTTCCTGCATCAATGTTACAGATGACAGCAGGTGGCACAGTTTCATCATATGCACAGGATGTGTTGTTGGTTTGCCAGAGCCCGACATTGACCCATCCAATTGACGTGTGCGTGTGTGTGTGTGTGTGTGTGTGTGTGTGTGTGTGTGTGTGTGTGTGTGTGTGTGTGTGTGTGTGTGAGGGACAACAGTACAGCATGGGTCAATGCTGATGTAATGTGTGTGTGTATGTGTTAGCCCTAGGTGTTTGGATTATGTGTGTGTGTCTGCATGCATACAGTTCCACCATGTGGCTGCCATATACGGGAGGTTGTGGGACAGCCACAGACTGTACCTGCCAGGCTGTACAGATCACCGTCTCTGGCCACTGACATAGTACCTGTGCCTGGCAGGGGTGCAACGGACAGTATCGGGTACTAAGCCAGACTGGGTACTATCATCAGAGGCAGAGGGATGTCGACTGGACCCATGTCCCTGCTGGGACTGGCCAGAGTCACAAGCACGTGTCTTCTATGATGGTCTATTGACAGCCCTGCTCCAACATTGCTGGGGCTGGTACTGCCACTACGGGAGCAGCTGTGACTTGTGTGTCATCCGCGACGACTGCCAGCTGATGATGTTGCTGGCATATGTCCACGTCAACGTCTTGGCCGTCCTGCACTGTCCTGGCACATGGACATGACATTGCGGAGGACATCTAATCTCTCCCCCCAACGTCTATCAATGACCTCGGTGTAGTGGCGCACTGCACCGGCAAGGTCATGGATACTGTCATTGATAGTGGTGTTATGGGCCCTCTGCGCCCTCAGTCCCTGTCTGGTGTACCGTTCCATACGTGCCTGTGCCTGCATTACAGCCCGGAGCATACCTGAGGTTGTAAGACCTGTGGGGGCACGTCTGCCAGGGGCATTATAACCAGCAGTGCTCCCACGAGAACCCCTGGACATCCGCCTATGTGGTACCATTCCAGGAATCTGGGTATGGCTGCTGTGAGGGGATGCATGTGCAATAGATACCACACTATCCTGGTCAATGCCTACTGTATGCTGTCCCTCAGATAAGGCCATTGGTGATGAAGGATGTATTGGCAGTATGAATGTGCACATAGATGGTGTGGAAAGCTGTGTACTGTTGATTGGCGGACCAACGACAGACCCTGTCAAACCTGCCTGTGCCACAACACGTTTCATCATCTCCACTATTTGTGGCAGTGTCTTCAGGTTCCCTGCTGCACTCAACCAACACAAACTCAGCACCTGTGAGAGGGAGACAGGAAACACACTTTACAATCTGTACATGATGTTAGCACACATGCACACATGCACACATGAACACATGCACACATGCACACATGAACACATGAGCACATGAACACATGTACACATGCACACATGCACACATGAACACATGAACACATGCACACATGCACACATGAGCACATGCACACATACTGACATGCACACATGAACACATGCACACATGCACACATGAACACATGAACACATGCACACATGAACACATGAACATGCACACATGAGCACATGAACACAAATACACTACTCACTAAAGTAGACACACACACACCAATAGCAATCCAGAATATACCCATTAGTGGTTGATGGTGGAGTACAGTATCACAAGCCAAAGATTCCTATCACATGTGTCAGCATGCAAGATGTGTGTTGCTTGACAGCATGCAGTGTGAGTGTAGAGAGTCCTTGTTAATAACAGTATACATGTGTTTGATCCATGTGTGTTGTTCAATCATTGGCCTCACCCTGGAACACAATGTGTACATGGACACAACATTGCTGTGCAAGTATTAAATGCTTTTCAATGTCCTGTGCACCATCACTCACAGGTATACATACCATGGCTGGATGCACACAACTGTCAGGTGTATAGCAATGAATGCTATGTGTTGTACTGTAGTTACTGTAACTGGATGTAGTGTAGTACCATGAGCCATCATCAGGCAGCATCATGTGGTCACTCAAGGCCACTAATGTGTGCCACACTGGCAACTATCTTGCTGTACCTGAACTGCAGCACTGTGGCTACATTAACCATTTCACAGGCAGTTTTTACATGGGTATGTAAGGTGTTCAACAGGGAGCATTGCCTAACAGGTATATTATGTGTGCTGTGTGGATGACATTTAGGATACTGGAGTCTGACCTTACAGCTGGTGTCTAAATACGCCATGTGTATCATAATAACACGTACTGCGTATGACAAGGTGGTGTATGTTGTGTGCATGTGTATTGACTCTGCCTATACAATGTCCACTACAGTGTACCACAATTGTTTGGGATGCTCTGTGTATAGCATGTGTTTGAGGCAGCTACTCATGTTACTGGGATGTGCATAGTCCCACAGAAAACTTGCAGAGCATGCATTATGTGTAGGTGTTTTACATGTGCATATGGTCTACACCTCACCTATGACAGGCACATGTTATTTGCCATATTAAATGTAGAAAACTCACCAGCATGGGTCTGTTGTCTTGCTGTCACACCAGAGGAACTACAAGGATATGAGACAGTTTATCAGTGTCAACAACTGTGGCATTGCTGCTGTGAGTTTGCAATTTTACAGTAGTACAACGGTTGACAGTCACAGGCATACAGATTATGCTCCAAATTATCAGTATTGCACAACACCAGGCTCCACATCTTCCAAATACACAGTACACATCTGACATATGCATGTTCTAACAATTGAGCTAACAATAGTCTACAGATATGGCATGTTACCTGCATGATCCGAGTCAACTTGTTGGGTGACTCCGGCCTCCATGATGACACATGTCTGTTGTAGTGGTTGTCCAGGAACCACCACGTTGAGGAGCAGCTCTTCCACTCTGGTGAGTGGCAAGGTGTTGTCTGTGGACATCGGAGGCATGCTGCCGGACATGTCTGATTAAATCACTGCAGTGATGGCGTACCTGCTCATAATTCCGGTTATGCATGCCTACGTCATTAACCCGATGGAGAACATATTGCCACAGTGCAGTGCACTCATGCAGGTCCTGGCTGGTTCTGGAGAACAGCAGGGTGTGATGTTGTAATAGGGTGGATATAATTATTTCCTCCTCTTCAGGGGAATACGCAGGGTTGTGATGATGAGACATGTCCCTGGAAGACAATAAAACAATTATTGTGAGCAAGTCTTGTGGCACACTTAACATTCTAAAGTGCAGATATCAATGAAATGCCATATATAGCAACCTATTGGCTGTCAGTAGATACACACTTTTAATACCACACATGAGTGCTCAGCCCACAACTGCCTGACAGTGCCTGGCACATTCTATATATTAAACCATGTTCTGCACAGCAACAAAGTGAAACCGGTATGTAAGACTGTACAACAGCACATGGCACACTGTATGTGACACAATGCACCACCTAGCCACAGGAGGTATATATGAAGTTAATATATACAGAAATATGTCATCCATTGAAATGATTGTAAAGTACAGTTACAGTACTACCAGTACACCACACTACTTGTTGATAGCAAACCCCTAAGTAACATATGTGCACATTCATCAATATAGGTGGCATACTGCTGTACTACACTATACATGTTGCTAGATATGCACTTATATCCTGTAACACACATACGACCATGGCCATGTTACAGGCATAGCCACACACACATCAGACATACCTGCAAGACACAAAGATATGGCAACCCAGATGAGCTTTACCTGTGTACCATACAGTACTGTGTGTCAGCACTTACAAAACCTTTTGCCTGAGGTATGTAATGTGTGAGGACTACAGGCAACAAACAAAACAGTGTTTCCAAGCAATGTGGATATACACCATACTGTGTTGTTTAGGCCTACAGCTTCAGGTAGTACTACAGTTCATACGGGATTTGTATTCACTAGTGTTAACAATCAATAAGCATACATGTACTGCTTTAGCCTACAATGGCACACTCCAGTCAACACCATGGGACTATGTCACACCGTATACCATACTGCTTTTCCTTCCTAGCAATAGCATACATATCTTTTGCGGGGATCAGAGCTAGAACACTACATACCATGATATAAACAGTTTCCCACTAGGCTATCACACATATACACAACGTTGACACATTCACCTACACATTCACCATCTCACTCAGTCAACCTCACATAGCAATTAATGCAACATGTACATGCGTGTGTGTATCGGGTCCTAGGTAGCTCATAGGCTATTAGGTGTAGGTCCTATAGAAGCCTAGCCATATGGTACCCTGCCCTTCAACACCCATATAATATAAGTTCATGTGCCCCTGTCATGCAGAGCCGCAGAGGTGATTCCCGGGTTGTATTTCCTATCTCACATCCATTCATCATGATTATTCATGATGACTGCTAATGAGGACCTTTCTTTGCTATTGATAGGTAGTGAGTTCCAGAGTATGGTATGTGTCTGAGATGAGAATGTACCACTCCAGCATGTTCTGTTTTTGATATTACAAGGTTTAGATCAGTACAGTGTGTAGCTTGTAGGGATTTTGATCTGTCTACATGGAGCATGTCCAACACCTGTGGGTTTGGCATAGCTTCATATGTTAGGCAGAGGATGGCCCTGGGTAGGCAGTATGCGACACACTGTAGCTGTGGTTTTGGAAGACAGTCTGTATAGAGCATCTGTTTGAGTCTGGTAATACTCTTTGTGGTGTTTGTGCCTGGCATCTACAGTTGCTGTAGATGTCTTCTGAGGTACATACCAAAAGGCCCATTGTACTCTATGATGGGTTTTATGACTGATGAGTAGAGTGGAGCACTGACCTCTCATTCGATGGAGGACACACCTTTTGTGATGACATGTGGACCGTACACAGTTTACATGACTAGTGTGGCACTGTGATTATCAAAAGGGACACTACTGTCCACCTGTGTCCCGTGGTCTCATCACACTTTTGGTGTTGAGTAGACTACCACCTATGTGGTAGTTCATGGGTACAGGGTTTTTAACAAAAGGGATGGCAATACATTTACAACATTGAGCTTGAGCGTACATATAAACATCCATTGGTGTACATATAGATTTACATGTAGGCACATATACAGTCCACTTTTCATGGTGGGACTATCAATTATGCAAGGGTTGAGAGAGATACAGTTATGCAATAATTTTGCACAGTCTTGTGCAGAATGCATTGAGGGTATTCTCAGGCCATGTATCTTTAGCAGGACTCCCTGTCTGGAAGACTATAAACTTAGCAAATCATACCCACAGCGTTTAAACACCACATGTCATATACCAGCACTGTATGCTGTCTTGTTTGCCACACACTACAACTTACATGAAAATATGCACATAACAACCTTCACCAACATAAATATGTCCACCCTTCACAAACAGTTGCAGTATGTACCTTGCTCTATGCACATGTTAAGATGCTAATATATCTGACACATAAATATCTCTACATATGTGTGTGCCATACACACACATGGTACACATTGTTGTACGTCCGTAGACCTCACGGATGACCTGGTGGGCCTTGCTACAACATGAACAGTTGTCACATGTGTGCATAACAATAATATTACAGGGAGTATTTATAGCTGCTAATACTACATTACTATACTAGCCTGGTACAGCAGTTGCCAATGCTAAGCTACACATTATATGACTATCATGCATGTGTTACTCTGTCACATCCAGGTTTATATAGCTGTTTGCACTACTCCCCCAGACAGCCATTATACACAGTACTGTGCAGAATATAGATGACATGATCGGATGTTTGACATTAAATGCTGAGCTACATATGTCACAGTTATGTCCCACTGCACACAGCTACACACTAATTTGTCCATGGCAGTAGTCATGCATGGCATCAGTGCATACATACCTACTGCTGCCACATATGCATGTTTCAAAGTATTTACAGTACTCTTCATAAACATCTACTACTTGCCAGTAATCACATATCTGTTACATACCTGTTTGTCACTTTCAGGTCCGTCTGTGTATGTTTTGAACATTTTTTTTGGTGTTACTTAAGTAAAGATTGATTTTACTTAATTTCTTTTGATTATTAATTAAGTTTTTTTTTTACTTAATTAATATATTTGGTTGCTAATTCACTCAAGTCTTTTTACTTAATTAAACTTTTGTGTTATTACGTAATAACTATTTTTACTCCTCCCCAAGTTCAGTGATGCTTTATCACTTTCAATGTAATGATTGCATGTGGGGATAGCAAGTACAGTCTGCTTTTATAGGTATCTGCACATGTGCATGTGATGACCTCTGCACCAGTTGGTGCCCAGCATTTGGTAAATGCATACAGCCTGCTGTGCAGTAATTGCAGTACTCACTGTCATAGCAGCCCAATGCTATAAATTACTAAGTTTTGTAGGTGTAGCCCTTTCAGATTTCCAGAGTGGTGCCCATGCTTGTTTGCTGTGGACACTGTTGTTTAAGTCAGAAGGTTGGTATACTTCTTATATCTGAAGCTAGAGGTGTAGACAGTGATGTACATGTTGTACTCAGACCTGACTGTTGCCACTTCCAGTACAGAGCTATCAGTGTAGAGTTTAACTCACCCCTACAAATGGTTACACAAGATATATGTGAGTATGTAGTTTATTTTCTACTTATGTAATTAACTGCCATACAAAATTAGTTATTGAGAAGTATTCTTTTGGCACATGAACTGTTTGTGGACTGTTATACTGTGCATATTAATGTACTCACTTCTGCAGGGTTTGTGTATTTTTATTGTTGACATTAGCACAGGAGTCTGAGGTAAACTGGACAATTCCATTACTGAGTATGCCTACCTACATCCTTGGTTGACCCTAAACACATGTATATTTAAAATATGGGGGGGGGGATGCAGACATACAGAGAGCATTACATCTTATTGTGTGAGTGTTATCTTACTGGACTTAATGGATTGGTGTGTACCTGTTAGTTTATCAAGGCAGGTGGTCTGTCTGCATAGTTCCCAACTGTGAACCTATCCAGATGGTAGCCAGATGGTAGCCTGTTATTCTTTGTCTCTGCAACCCACAGGTGTTTTCAGCACTAGTACAATGGAATTGTTACAGTCAGTTGCTATCAGTACATGGCTGCGTCCTTTGGTATTTCTGTGTTGTACTCCTACATAAGGGTATGCTTGTGGAAGTCCTCTCAAAACTATTTGCAGAGTGTGTAACAGCAGATAAGCTGATATGCCTGTGTGTTTGTGCCTCTGCCAGGCCAATGAAACACTCAGATACATATTTGCTTGGAGTCAGGGATAGGTAGTTAAAAGTGAGATACACCTTCCAACTAATAGAGGCAGTAAGTGTAGACATGAGTGAAGCAGTGCATATGGATTAGTACTCCTTTTACGAAGTACAAGCGGTGTCTACTGTTATTATTGTGATTATTCATTGTGTAATACACCACCTATCTGACTAACATCAGTAATTTTCAGAGGGATTCAGAGGGACACAGCTAAAATATGTTTCACAGTCAGGAAGTATGGCCTTTGCCCTAATCAGATATGCCAGTGTTTGTCCTGCTATGATACTGTGTGGGGGTTGTAAAGTGCCTCTATAACATTATTTGCTGGTAGAATGGCTGCTTCTTTTATCACAGTCATGTAATGCAATTCCACAACAATTGCTGGTAAAGATACACAGAACAAGCTTTGTGTTATGGCCTTCCTATTTTTCCTTTACATTCACTCATTGTATTGCATGATATATTTATTTCAGCACCAAGTTATTATGTATCTGCTGTGGCTTAGTGGTACTTTATGAAGTCAAGTGTGTCCAAGGTCTGCGGTTTGAGACTAACAGAGGTGTTTTATTTTGCTGCTGAGTAGAACAAGGGCCCTGACATACAGAGTGATTAAGGGACTTTTAAGCAGTTGTAAGTGGGTTTGCGCAAGTTTGCACGATTCTTAGTGATGCTAAGCTTAGCGCACACATGCGCACACTCGCTCAAACCCGCTAACTACTGCTTAAAAGTGCTTACTCCCGCTAACCCCCGCGCTAATTTCTTTGAAAGAAAAGAAAATGGGGAGATAGGAAAGTGGTGAAAAAGGGGGCACAAAGAGGGAAAGACAGTGGGGAAACCAGCTCGGGATGTGCAGGATGGGTGTAGGGAAGGTCCATAGCTGCCCATTTCTTTAGCAGCAACAGCTGTGCATATGTTACAAATTTGGAGTGAAATTTGAAACCTTCCACCCCTGAGAGAGGGGTGAGGACAACGAAGTATGTTGTACTGCCAATTCTAATTATCAGTTTACATGTCCAGTGGACATGTGTGCGAAATGTCAAAACGCACGAACCAACAACAGAATAAACTCACAAACGACAAAATTATGTCTCAACTAAGCTTTACAGTACAAGTGAAACTCGACTCGAACAAGAAAGGAATATATATTTAATCACATTCCAAGCATATAAAAACGGTTAAGCGCTTTCATCTGTGTACTACAGACTTCTTCAGAACCATTATACTAACAGCTGATGACATATTTAAAAACTTTTTGGCGCCATTTTATTCAAGCGCTATACTTCTTAACAATATTTAAAGTGCTACTACAATTATTATCAAAAAACATCTATTTTTCTAACACACATATATGTATATCCACTATAAATACTTTAAAATCAATTTATACTATCAGTGCATACACTATATTAAAATATTAAAATTAAGGCAATTATTGCAATTAAAATAACAATTCAAATAACAATGTTATTATGCTATAATAACTGTAAAAAAGGTTTTATGGAAATAAAATCATTTATGCCAGGAAATTTTGTGGCATTTGTCAACATTTGCCACTGACTTTCTTTTCTACCCAGATAGGCTTTATAATTACCACCACACGGTGATATATTTACATAATCAATAATGCCAAATAGAAAATTATGTGTATCACCTTTCTCTTTAATATGTCTGAACAATGCATTTTTGGTATCTTTAACCTTAATCTTATACCTATGTTCATATATACGCTTTCTAAACTGTCTTTCTGTTTTCCCTATGTCGAAAGCAGTACATACTGTACATTTAACGAGATAGACTATGTTCCTACTATTACAGTTTCCCTTTTTAAACTTTATATAAGTACTATTGACATCATTTAATCTACATCCAATTGCTTCATTTATTACACAACACTGTTTACAAGACCCACATTTCTTAGTATGGGTATTTGTGGACATTTTCTGAGAATTCAAGCCATTTAATAAATTTTTTATATTCCTACCCATTTTATATACAATACAAGGTTTTATTCCTACTACACCTTTGTACTGCTTTCTACATAGGGATAACAGAAAGACAGTTTAGAAAGCGTATATATGAACATAGGTATAAGATTAAGGTTAAAGATACCAAAAATGCATTGTTCAGACATATTAAAGAGAAAGGTGATACACATAATTTTATATTTGGCATTATTGATTATGCAAATATATCACCGTGTGGTGGTAATTATAAAGCCTATCTGGGTAGAAAAGAAAGTCAGTGGCAAATGTTGACAAATGCCACAAAATTTCCTGGCATAAATGATTTTATTTCCATAAAGCCTTTTTTACAGTTATTATAGCATAATAACATTGTTATTTGAATTGTTATTTTAATTGCAATAATTGCCTTAATTTTAATATTTTAATATAGTGTATGCACTGATAGTATAAATTGATTTTAAAGTATTTATAGTGGATATACATATATGTGTTAGAAAAATAGATGTTTTTTGATAATAATTGTAGTAGCACTTTAAATATTGTTAAGAAGTATAGCGCTTGAATAAAATGGCGCCAAAAAGTTTTTAAATATGTCATCAGCTATTAGTATTATGGTTCTGAAGAAGTCTGTAGTACACAGATGAAAGCGCTTAACCGTTTTTATATGCTTGGAGTGTGATTAAATATATATTCCTTTCTTGTTCGAGTCGAGTTTTACTTGTACCGTAAAGCTTAGTTGAGACATGATTTTGTCTCTTGTGAGTTTATTTTGTGTGCGAAATGGGCAGCTATGTATGGGGCGTAATTTTTTTGTGGGAACAGATTGCCCTTTTTTTTTTTTTTTTTCAGGTGAGAGTGGAATGTGAGGTGGAGGAAGTAGATATATTTGGGGAGGTAGGTTGGGGAGGTAAACAGACAAGACAAACAAGACGCATACAGGGACGGAGTATGACACATGGGGTGGGTGAACACACTTGACGGGGATGGATGTTTGGAAATTGCAAGCCCATGAGCCCACAGATGGTAAAAGTGGGACTGAGATCCCCACCCATGGGCAGTCACCACTGCACCTTCACAGCCCCGAGGGTGGCTGTGCTGGGGGCTGTGTAGGAGGGGCAGGCTCACCCGTGAGTTGCGCCACTCTCACCTCGAGCTGGCATAGGGGATCAGTGACTAAATGCTGGATCTCCCTACGCACCATGACCCGGACCCTTCGGAGGGTGACAGGTGGCCCTCCTCCACCCATGCTTGCAGGGGGGGGACGAGCCCCATCCCCTGCAGAACTTCCACCTGAAGGTGGCACAGGACCAATGGAGGAGGATAGCCCAGGCTGGGCACCGGACCTGCTGGTACCAGGTGCAATCGCCAGCTGAGGAGGGACAGGTGGGTCCGCTGGGACAAGCCTTCCCATACGTTCTGTGATTAGGTGTCTTTAATTACAACATAGACAATAGCATTCCAAATTAGTTGTAACAGCATGCAATAATATGCCCATTAACCCAACACACCAGGGTTCCAACACTTGAACAGCAAGCATAACACATGCATATATTGAACAACAGTGGACATTACAACAGCATGCTGGGATGATTGGTGGCAACAGGCCACCAAGATTGTGGTGTTTGAACAGGGCACATGCATCAAAGTAAATGCAGATATTTATAGAACAATAGGACATATGTCCCAACAAATGTTTTGAGATTAGACATACCCATTGAGGTGTGGAATTGCATTGTTTATGCACATAGAGTAGGGTGTAAAAAGAAACCTCCATTAACATCTTATAAGTGCTTTTACTCTATACTACATTCCTATTGACTGCAGGTGTATATCCCCTACATGTATTATTACACTAGGCAACATGCATTAGATTGTGTAATGGGTTTGGCTAGTTCATTATATACCTGACCTATATCTGACATAGTAACTGTCCAAGATGCAGATGTTACTGCTACATAGTTATATTTTTTATTTATATTTATGTATCTACATATCTGGATGTGCTCACGTGGCATTTTCACTTAAATTTCTACAGAACCCTACATTTCATGTAGCACATTCACATTTCTGGGGAACACATTGACAAGCTACTCGTGTGCCAGATTTATCTATGTATGCCAGCCATTTACCAACTGTTGAGGACTTTATATATGCTTCACAGGTAATGGCACTTCCTTATTCCACTTTATATGGGACTGCCCAACTGTGGGTTGACAGCACTTAATACAACAGTACTATTTATTTAATGAAAGGGTACAACAACATTTCAAAGTAAGTGACACAGACACACTCCAAGTATTATACCTTTATTAATTACATTACACACTTTTCTACAGGCTCTCTCCTTTATTTGATATTACAGTGCATAGGGAAGACTTATTCAAGACATATTATACCTTTATTGATAGGTTACAACACTCTTTTTCAGGCTCGCTCACTTCTTTTGCATGACAGTACATGCAGAGATAGTATTCCAGACTTATTTTACCTTTATTAATGGGTTACTACACTGTATTTCTGGCTCTCTGACTTATTTTATATGACAGTACATGCAGAGAAATTATTCAGGGCATTTTATAACTGTATTATCGGGCTACAACACTTTTTTCAGGCTCTCTCACATATTTTATATAACAATACATGCAGAATAATTACTAACCTGCCTGGTGGCGCAGCCTTAGCAGCCTATCTGCATAGGCTTGCTGATTCATAGCACGGACACCTGCAGCTGTGAAGTAAATGAAGGGATATTGAGACATACTTATCCATTATATAGACTATATTAGCATGTCATACATACTGCATTCCATGGCTACCTACTCAGTAGTGGGGCATTTTGCACATGACGGGCCTTCTGGATCCATTGGTTCAGTAGGTCCTTCTTCCATCTCTTCAGGTCTGCATGGTGGTGACGGACCTGCTCACCAGTCCGAGGGACACCTGTGGCACTGGTGAGATCATGAGCTAACTGGTTCCAAGCCTCTGCTTTATACTCCATCCCTTGGAACTGGCCCTGCAGGAGTCTAGACTCATGACGGTGGACAAGGAGCCAAACCGTGTATTTTGACTCCTCGCTGCCCCAGCGTAGCGCTCAAAAGTGAGTACCCTCTCCAGCACCAGACATTCTAACTGCAGATGGGAGCTACAATCAGTTATGGCGAGTATTCCCACCTATGGAGCTTAAATATGCCACATTTCCCACACTTTTTTGTGATTGGCTGTTTTTGAAAATTCTCGGCTAACTGCAGACCTGCTTAGCAATGGTTAATATACCATTTATAAGTATATGTATGTTAACAGTGGATGTTTATCCTAAGCTGTCATGGCTTGGTGGTTCAGTACCACATTGCTCCACGTTGCCCTATGGTGCACTGGTTAGCATGGTGTGCAGCTCCGCGCAAACGTATTGCGCTGGGTAAAGAACTGCTTAGCTGTGGGCAACTAGATTGCACTGGGTAATGCGCTGCTTACCTGTGGACAACTATATTGCACTGAGTAAAGCTCTACTTAGCTACGGGCATTAATATGTCAAGACCCTTCTTACATTTCTATATATACATTTTGTTCACTGATACATAGGCCATTTCAATGCTTTTTAGTAATATATTATTCATATATGGCAGGAATTATTTCATATGCTAATTTAAAACATAAAATAGAGAGGGGAGTGGTGGGACTCGAAAAGTGAACGCCTCCTCTTTGTGCGAAGGCTGTACCACTACACTATTACTATTTGGATTGATTTGCATAAACATCTGTTATTATGCTCTTCAATGTCGACATTGCTAACTGCAGCTAAGCTATGGGCACACCCGCTCAAACATGCGCAAATACGGGCAGCTATATTGGGAATTATTAAAAAAAATAAAAGTTTTACATTTTATAACTCTACTGCGGGTTTACAATGTGAGGGAGTGTAGTGTTGGGTATGTTGACATTTGAGCGGACTCGCTCATGTGTGTTGACATTTCACAATTCAGACACTTGCAGGGGCATGGACCTTAGGACTGCTCGGCAGTCAGACACGCCCCCTGCCTTCCTGCATGGTCCGTGTTAGACTTAGAGTGGAGTCAGCATGCCCTCATGAATATGCATGTCATGCTGACGTCATACCCTTCAACTGCAGTTTCCGAGTAAGACTTATTTAGTCTTACACGGAGGATTCGTGAATCCGTGTGTGTGTGTGTGTGTGTGTGTGTGTGTGTGTATCTATATATATATATATATATATATATATATATATATATATATGTATATATATATATATATATATATATATATATATATTTATATGTGTGTATATATATATATATATATATATATATATATATATATATATATATATATTACATCTGCACATACTTATATATATTTCCTATGCTGGGCGCTGCTTACAACCGCGCATGCGCACTCGCATATGCTTACTGTTTGTTATATATGTTTACTGCCGCTTCTTTGTGCTTACTTTTGCCTTATTTATTAAGACAGTACCACTTTGATTGAAAGGATCTGGTTAAAAGTCCCATGCGATACTCAAGTTCACTTTTACATGTTATTATGTCGGTTTTACAGCAGAATGACATTCATTCCACATGGAAAATGATATGTGCTAAAGTTGAACTTGAACCGTGAATGCCTGTTCATTAGGCGGATGCTCTAACCACTACACTATTGGTGTGCTGCTTCATTTATATGTATACCCATGGTTCATAGTTACCCGAACACATGCCTCAGCACTTCACTAACACAGCAGGCATCCATTCTCCTGTTGGGAAAACCGCACCACTACACATGCGCCATTCCCTACTGCTCTGGACCCATCCCTCATGTTGACTCACTCAAAGTATATTCAGACTTTCCAAGCCTACAATCCTGGCACATACATTCATATGATGGTCAGGGTGTTCATATGGACATCCGGTTTTAGGCTTGTCTGACTGGGGACCGGGACTGCCCTGTACCTGTTTGACAGTCAGACTTTGCACGTGGACAAAGTTAGTCCCACTGTTAGCATCCTACCTGTGGTTAGGGATGCAGGGGATTTGCTCACCTCTGGCCAGCTTGATATGTCAGCACTAGATAATACATGTGTTCTGCTGCTGTTTTCCTTTGCATTCATTATGAATGCTTTCTCGTGTCCATGTTCATTCTGTAGATATATATCTATATATATATATATATATATATATATATATATATATATATATATATATAAAATCTGTATGTACGCATGTATATACATCTACATGATTAATTACTTTGATCATACTGTTGAATGACTGTGCTGTCTGCTATGTTTGTGATAACATCAGAGTTAGGTATAACTGCCATGGCTTAGTGGTAAATCACATTGGTTGTGGTGTGTAGGGTCCTGGCATCGAGCCTGGCCAAGGAGGTTTATTGTGTTGCTGGGCAGAATGAGGGCCATTGGACAAAGGGTGAGTACAAAACTTTTCAGCAGCGGTTTTCTGTTTTGCCATGTTTAACCGCCGTTTCCTGTCACGCCAATACCTTCTGCATTCTTACTGTGATAGATCACCCCAGTTCACATTTTAGTGGTATTATATCGTTATACAGCATAAAATTATCAGGATATGCTCATATACAGATTACGCGTCATAAATGGTGTGTGCTGCAGTTGAACCCGCAATGTCTGTTTGATAGGCGGCTGCTCTAACCACTGCACTATTGCTGTGCTGCTTCATTTGCATGTATACCCATGGTTCATAGTTACCAGAACAAACGCAGCAAAACATCACTCACATAGCAGTCATCCATTCTCTGTTCGGAAATAAACCACACTACTACACATGCGCCACTCCCAACTGCTCTAGACACGTTCCATATGTTGGCTCACTCCAAGTATATTCAGACGTCCCAAGCTTATAGTCCTGGGACATACGTTCATATAATGTTCAGGGTGTTCAATTAGTCTTCCGGTTTTCAGTCTCATCCGAATGGAGTCTGGGACTACCCTGTACTTGTTTGAAAGTCAGATTTAGCACATGGACAAAGTTAGTTCCACTGTTAGCATCCCACCTGTAGTTGGAAAAGCAGGAGGTTTGCTCACTTCTGGCCAGCTTGATATGACAGCACTAAATAATATGGGGGGTTCCACTGCTGTTTTCCTTCACATTCGTTATGACTGCTTTATTGTGACCATGTTAATTTTTCATGGATATATATATATATATATATATATATATGTCTGTGCATACACATGCATATACACCTACATACTTATTTACATTTCCCATACTGTTGAATGACCACCACTTACCACCGTGCATACCCGCTTACGTCAGCTTGTAAGTGATCATATAAAATTAGCAGCCCTTGCATGGCCTGGACCTAGGAACAGAAACACCTTAGTCACCGGTTTGACCACTACACCATCCGTGGTACATTCTGTATGGATGGTAGTTAGGATATATGACTTTACTGCAGGCATTCCACACTACTGGCAACAAATGTGACAGTCGGTTGGTGTACATATGTATAGTACATATTAATGTTCATATGTTTCTGGAAGACATATGTATACATTTGCAAGTATACATATTTATAAATAGGACACATACTTGACAACTACTTATATGCATGTATGTGTAATGTGTAGCTGTAGCTATGCGTATATAAGTATGTACATTTATAGATGTATGACTACATATCTGGGGTTGTACATGGCCATGTATATGAACACCTGCATCCGGGAGGGACGTGTGCCTTTTGTATACAGGGGTTGTGTGCATCATTACAACGTGGAACCTGGACAAGGTATACAATTTGTGGACATGTACTATTTGGATGATGACTATGGGGAAGCTTCTAGGGAGCATGTGAAAGGTATATATTCCCGATAATGCACACGGGGAAATGTGCATCATGGTCAGGTGTTTAATCTCGGGTCGTAGGTTATGCAGGACCGGCTGGAGGCTGAGCAGGGTCGTGGACAACTACTGCTAATGCAACTTGTGTCCGGATGTCTACGGTGCTGGACATCGTGTTGTGCCACCAAGTCTAATCTTTAGAACAGACACTTATCCCATGAGGGATGTCCAAAAATTGTGGACGCCAATGACTCCCATTCTTTTGGCTATATGAAAATGAGGGAGGGTTATACATGCATGGGATACCTAGTTTGCAAGCCTGAGACTGCCTAGGGTGAGACTGCCTACTAGATGTGGGTAGGGGGCACTATGTGCAGATATGGCTGGCCCAAGCTAGCAGCCCGAGTATGGGTGGTTTTGGTGGACGTTCAGCAAGGGGGGGGGTGTGCTGTGGAGGGGATGATGGGTATTCAATTATGTATCCAGGTGTGTAGGGGTTGGATGGCTCAGTTCAGGCCAGACCATTATGTGGGTGTGATCCGGTACCATTTCTGTACATGTGTTTTGCACATTTTAATGTTCATATGTTTGTGGGATTGTATTCTGCAGTATGGCCTGTCAGGGTGTATTGGGGATGTGAATGTATGTTCTTTGGTTTCCTTTTTGATTCACCCACTGCTCCCTTGTACACCTCCAGTTCACCTATTGTACATCTGACCCAGTCTCCCCTTGGTGAATTATTAAATTACCCGTCACCCCCCCCCAAATTCCACATACACACCATCCATCCCTTCTCTGGTTGCTGGCCCATGGCACAGACAGCAGTAGACATTGCGTACTCTATATATCTCTGGAACCAATATGATTGTGAGCACAACCCTAGCATATTTGGTCTTCCACATGCTGTACTTCACGCACATAGGTACATGCAAATACTTATCTTTCATGACATGGTAGGTTGACCAGGGTAATACCCATTCATTTTTGGGTCTTCCAGACAAGAATGACTCGGACCGCAAATGGGCAGATATTAGGCGAATGCTCTAACCACTGGGCTAGGTTTAGCAAAGGGCAGCAGTGCGCAAACACACTGCATTTCACTTCCACTTGGTATAAAAATTAACACTAAGATGAAATATGGACACAGGGTTTTAAATGAAATAGTTCTAAGGATGGGGGCTCAACTTTCAGCTATGTGCTTGTATGTTTACTCCTGTAATTTTATTATGTTGTTTGCGGAACTCTCTTATATGCTTTGCATACATTTCAGTATCCAAGGACACTGACAGGATTGATTGGTATCAAAGGCAGGCTGTAGTAGTCAGCATTTTAGTTTGCGCAACTGTAGCGGACATGTTCACGCCTCTGTGCAGCGCTTAAACACACCCCTGCACTTGTGCACATTTCCTGTGTATGGCGCAGCAGTACGCCTTCATTAATATGCATATGGTGCTGCTGCACTATCTCTATGCCATACGCTCGGTGCAAGGCTAACGCCATCCTTGCACTGAGCTTCATGTATCCTGCGGAGTATTTTGAGTTTTCAGGATTTTGAACTTTCAGGATTTTGGTCTCAGGATTTTGGTCTTCAGAATTTTGGTCTTTCAGGATTCTGTAGCGCACACACACACACACACACACACACACACACACACACACACACACACACACACACACACTCACAGAAACATACATGGGGAGATACAACTTTCCAGTGTTAGCTAATATACATATCAAAAATCCACAATTTACTCTGTAAGGATTTATAAACATTATTCTCAAGAACACTGTTTAAGCAGTGCCCCAGAATAATAATTCATAATACTTTGTGACTTTTCAATACGTTTTCCTTACTGCAATTTAAACATTTTTTTTTCTTTAGCATTTTTTATCTAGCTATGATAATTTGCTATCTTTTGTGTAAAAATGGACATATTTTTCACTTAATAATTCACAGTAGGAATCTGGAGCCCTTGCCATACTTTTTAGCTCCTGTTAATGTTTCAAAAGTGAATATTGTTTGATATGTAAATATTTCAAATTCACCTCAGAAATATTTTCTGCACAGGCTCCTACCCAGGTACTTCATGCTGATAGAACTTTATTTTCATCTTTGAATAGAGAATGTGCTCTTTTCATACCATAATAATGCTTTACTTTGACAGCATGTTTCAAAGGACATAGAAAGGTAAAACCAATTCAAATTTAAGTAACATTTTATTACTCAGACATATGCATTGAAATGCATTTCAAAAGTGCCTCACCAGGTTAAAATTTCTGAAATGGATAAGCAGTGGGTGAAACATCTATACTTACATTAATGTCTGGTATGAAAAATAGAAATGATAATGTAATAATCTTGAAAAGTAAGAAATCTACATTTTTATTGAAAAGAATAAAGTCTTGGAATGTCAGTATATTTTCAAAGTGTTTGTAATGTTCCAAAATCATCTAATTGCACTATTATGTGAAACATTCACAATTGGTATTTTATAATACAACTAGCATACACTTGAGATAACATACACTTTAAAAAGTTTGCTGTTTCCATCCAACAGTTAGCACTGTTCCTTGCCTGGAGTAAAACTGGAAGATCAAGTATCTGAGTATAACTTTGTTCTTGTACCATGATTCAGGAAAAGCTTGGGCATTTTTATTTATCCCTTGTTGACTGGCTTATTCCCACTAGGCTAGTAGCCTCTTTTCAGGAGAGACCCAAAGTACTATTCATGTTCACTAAGAAAAATTTGGCCAGGGCATTGGGAAATTTCTCCTACTCTTTTCATTCGATGCCATCAGATATTCTGCAGCTACGGGGGCTACCACAACCTCATGCAGACGCGGCCTTTGTTTTTCATCTCATTGGAAGGACAGCACTGAACTGCAGTGTCAACAATTATGCAATCTGATGGGGTAATAGCACCCACAGCCTTCTGCATCAAAGTTGAGTGTGCTACTTGTCACACCACTGACACTATTTAAGCAGCACTACACCATCACAATGCATTTATGTTAGCAGGTAGTGTATATGAGAGTCTGTAAAAATGAATGCATTTTATATAGGTTAAAACAGCCTCTATAAAGCAGAATAAGAACACATTGTTAAAGCCATCTCCATCACTACTGGTGGTTTAACAAAATTCGTTAGAAATGCAACCTGGTTTTCAGGACTAAGTTACCCAAATTTCCTTAAGTATAAGCAAAACATAAACTAATCAGTTTTTAGCAAGCCTCAGCAGGTTTTGAAGAAATTACCATAAACTCAAATGGAAAAGCATACGTATGATTTGGTAGCTAGTGGCATATAATTGGATTAAAAATGTCATGCTATAATGAGGCTGTCCTGCAGTATATTCTTCCTGATTAGAAACAGGAGTGAAGGACTCTGAATTAAAACTAAATCAGACAAATGAAGGTAAGTATAGACTTGCAGACTGTTTTAACTAGGACACTAATGCTTGGAAACACTGTCACCATTCCAACCAAACTGAAAAGCTTCGATGACAATACAGTTATTACCTTTGAATTTTTGGAAGTGTAGTTGAATTTCAGCATGGATATCAGTGTCCTGGACTTACTGGTGGTCAGAGGCCTTTGGAGAACTGTCAAAGGGAGATGAGCATGGTTCAGCAAAGAGACAGAGGACTGGAACTGATAACCTAGATGCAAGAAATTCTGTGGTGCTAGTGCTACTAATGGTGGCCATGATGGGAAGAATGTACTTCTTCAATGTAAATATATTTTCTCACATGACTATTCACCTGATGAAATCAAGGGAGATGTGTGAATTGCAGGATAAAACTGATACTAACCACACACCAAGACAGAAAGCATTTCATGGTCAGGCTTAATGTTAGAGTAATTGTCCTTGCTTCAACTGGCAGGTTGGGGGTTAGAGGATGACAGTTATCAAGAGTAAGGGAGAAAAACTGAGATGTTCACTAAAATGTTTATTTTGTTACCAAGCTCTAGTCTGTATTTCCATGAACTGTGCTTCATTTGAAAATATATAGGCAGTGGGCAACTTTAGAAAAATGAGTCCAGTTATTCAGACAACATAGAAGGCACTGAACACTTAGTACTTAGATAACTGTTACACTGAGTATTTAGATAACTGTTACACTGCTGCCCTTGTTCAGACAAAATCTAATCAAACATTGAGGGACTTAGCCCTCTGACTGGTGGTTTGCATCAGTCTAATTACTTAACAGTGCCAGTCTCTGTGTTCAGCTTGGAAACATGAACTGGTCCTTCTATTTTTGGTTTGTCAGAGAATCAGACCATATTTGTAAGCTGTCCTTTCTACCCAGTGTCTCAATCTTTGACTTTAACTGCAAAATAATTGACTCAGTAACATTCACAGATTACACAGTTGCTTCCCCTGATACTTCTTGATACAGTAAAAGATAAAGCAAATGTTAATCAACAGTCTCTGAAGCAATATGCATATAAATCTGCTTTCTTTTTTTCTTTTTGTGGCTAAGTAACTGATATAACAACCAGCAAACAAATAGCACACATGGAGTCTTCATGTATTAAAAAAATGTTAACTGTATGAAGTATATAACCTCAGTACATGTAAACAGAAGGGCAAGGTGAAGACTACGGCTTGCAAGTGCCCTCTTGAAAAACAAGTGGTCATCAGGATTTGTTCACTTTATTGAAGCCTTCACCTTGATTGCTTTAAGGTGAACATTCACCAAAGCATTTTTATTTTATTTTTGACAGTATTCCAGTTATTCTAACTAATTGCCTTTAACCAGCAGATATGCAAGAATGCATGGAGATTAAGAACTTGGAAGGATGCAGGTTGTGATGGAGAACTCCATGTGTTTTCTGTACAGTACACAGGAAAATGCATTGCTTATTTAATAAGTGATTATTAAGACATATTAACACCATGTTCTAAGCATGTAAGAAATGTAGCTGGCTGAAATGCAAAGGAATTAAAATTGGAAAAACAAACCAAAATCAGACTACAAGCATTGGCCTTACTGGTGTATTTTCATAACAGTAGGCTACATTTCCATTATGTATGTTTGCTATTGCATGGAATTCTATCTGAACAGTTTTATTGCAGGATTATGTTTTGATCCTACCACCATATATCAGTATCGTTCACTGGAGATACTTCTTAATAACTATAGGTAGCTGTCAGCTTTACATTTCTTCCAAATCTTCTGATAAAACTGATCTTCACACAGCATAGTCAATTGCTTGTAGGCTTTAAGCTTTCAGTTACCAAGGCAACATTTCTCAACTTAAATTTAACTAAAGTTAGCAAAGCAATGAAGAGAAATAACCTGTTTTGTTCTAAGAATTGTAAACTGACTCTACTCCTTTTTCTAAATGATGCAGTGGCACTCCTTTATACAATGGTATACTCACCTTTGGATTTAGTTATATAGTTCTATATAGATAATTGGATTATTTTAGGCCTCAGTGAATATAGAAATGTGTGACTCCAAAAGATTTAAGCAATAGAACCTAGTTTGCATATGCAAATATTTCACCTGCAAGCTGATGTTCTGTGGGGGAATTTAGTCCTCTGATCAAATGTATCCATTATTACTACTATGTTTCTCAATCACGCCACAATTATAGAGTGGCATAAGTTATGTGGACTGTAGCATGTGTAAATAATGTTATTGGAAAGTGATGTGTTGAAAATAACAACACTGAGACTTAGATTCTCAGAGACCCTGCTTGATTTGAGTGCTGGAACTGACACTATTTTATTTTTGGCAGCCCTAAACTATTGCACTACTGGAAGACAGAACACAGTTATGTACCAGGAGGACTCTACAGGTAACTAAATCATGATATGATATTGCTGATTTCAAGTGGCAAGGAGCAATGAGTTAAACAGAAAGATTGTGACACCTCAGGGATGCAGTGAAAAAAACATACAGATGGTTAAAAGAAAAAAAAAAAACAGAGCTATTACTGACAGAGGAGTTTGATGGTTAGAATCCTGCATAATGAAGAATTCCTCTACTCAGAGCCTACCGTGCTTTTCTAAGCTTCTTACACAGTTCATACCTACTAAGAACAGGACGAAAAACGAGACGTGTGTGTGTGTGTGTGTGTGTGTGTGTGTGTGTGTGTGTGTGTGTGTGTGTGTGTGTGTGTGTGTGTGTGTGTGTGTGTGTGTGTGTGTGTGTGTGTGTGTGTGTGTGCGCAAAGGCAATGTCAATGGCTCCATTTAACTCTTCCTTAATTAGAATATTGTTGCCTGCCCAAGTGTATACTTAGTGTGTGTGTGTGTGCGCAAAGGCAATGTCAATGGCTCCATTTAACTCTTCCTTAATTAGAATATTGTTGCCTGCCCAAGTGTATACTTAGTCACTACAACATTATCTTCTACACCAACTAAGAAAAATGTCCTCCCTTCAGGAAACTAATTTCAAAAATAAGATAAAATACCCTCTTTTATGGAGTATCTTACCATTCCCAAGAAAAGTCCTTATCAAGAACTGGAAGAATCAGGCACTCCTACTAAGAAGGAATTTGTACACTTGGCAACTGAATTTTGCCATATTGAACTTAGCACGATCAAGACAAGAACATCTAGAATCATCTATTGATATAATATATGGCTGAACTGCAGGATAAACAGACTTTAATAATTAACTAAAAACTACTCATAACATTTCTTTTTCTGTTTGAAAAGCTTTGTTTTATAGTAGATACCATTGTAAATAGTTATTTTAGTTGTTGCTTAATATTCTTTTACATCTGTATATTTATTGTATAATATTTTTATCATATAATGTTTTGTTGTTAAAATTTTCAATATAACCAAGTGAGAAAAATTGTGTACATCTGCAGCTCTCCATTATTTTTGATAAGAATTAAAAAAAAATGCTAACGATTAGCAATTTTTTTTCAAAATTTGAAGCTTATATTGGCAAAAAAAACATTTATTTATTTTAGCCTTTTGAATTAACACACCTTCGCTGCACAACTCAAGTATAAAACCAATTTCACATCCTGACCAATGACATTTGAGGTAGAACTGCACAACGATAGTGACATAATATATGACATGCATTCATAAGATAAGATATCAGTTAACTATTGATGACTATCATTGTTAAAGACTGTGCTGATTGTAAATAATATTCACTTATTTATTAGCCTACCAATCATGAAATATCAGTTCATGAATTGTAGAACTAACATTATATAACACCCAGAGCTGTAACAAGGTAGTTTGATGCCTACTGTGATATACCCAATTTGCATTCCCTGTCCCATCCTAGAGATAAGAGCAGGATTTATCCCAGACTTTTATCAGACAAAAGCATCATACAGGCTTTCAAAAACCATTAATAAATAAACACATAGATAAAACTGTACATTATGTTGAATTAGCTTGGATTTACTGGGTCTCTCTGATTGCAAATACAAATATATGTTTGCATATATTTACTCTCTCTCTCTCTCTCTGTAGCTATATATATATATATATATATATATATATATATATTTCTCTTTTCATAATTCAGATTAGTTTTGCTCTTTCTGTATGAAAAAAAATAATTATAGACTTTTTATTCAGGATTTGGAAACTGTAAATGTAGACAACTGATTAACAGATCTCAGATGCAAACAGTATCCTTGAATGCATTTTTGTCAGTTAAGTTCAGACTGCTTTGAGGTAAGATGGTATATAACATTATATGGGAAGACCAGCTTCTACAGATCAAGTGTTTATGTATGCTACTGTCACAGATTCGGTCTTTGTCAGTAAGTTCTATAGGGATTCTTAATTTGGTAGACTTTGTTGGTTATAAACTTATGAACTTGATTCATATAAGATTTAGCTTATTTATTACTGAACACAAGCTAAAAGAAAAAGACCCAAAACAATGCCATCCCACCCACTCCCCCCCCCAAAAAAAAAAAAAAAAAACAATAAAAAATTATCTGATATATCTATCCAAGAGTAAACCTAAATCCCTGCACAACAACAGTTACTTCTATTGCACAAGTGCAGCTGACTGAAAACAAGGGCAAAACAAACTCGACATAAACAAAATACAGAGAACGTGGATAAATGTAATTTGAAGATGTCAGCGGCTAGTGAAATAAACATATTGTAGCATAGGACTGTTCTGCATTATAGGTAAAAGATCCATAATTAAGTGATCTGTAACAACAAAAATTAAAAGAGCAAATGAAACATAAATGTTAAATTTTGAAACTCACCCTGCAACCACCAAATATTTTCATTTTGACTTTGCATACCTGCAAAATCTGACTTGACCACATAATTAAGAGTAAGGGAAATACCCAGTCTTGGACTTTGTAAATATATATATATATATATATATATATATATATATATATATATATATATATATATATATATATATATACAGAGAGAGAGAGAGAGATACACTGGATATAGATATGTATATATATATATATATGGGCAGGATTCACGAAGCCTCCGTGTAAGAGTTATAACTCATACACGGAGGCTGCAGTTAAACGGAGTGATGTCAGCATGCTCTGCATATTCATGAGAGCATGCTGAATCACACTTAAGGCCAACACAGTCCGTGTAAGACAGTAGGGGGCGTGTCCGTAGGCCGAGCCCTGTAAGCGGACACGCCCCCAGAAGAGGAAAAGTACCCAAAGTAAACACCCACGACAGAATCCACAGAAATGTGAATAAACAGAACACAACACATGCCCCCACAGACTATGAACAGAAAACATATAAATAAACACGTTTTATATATTTTTTTAAATTGTAAAAATGTTTAACCGTGAGTGTGCTCATTTGCGCGGGCGTGCCCGTAGCGCAGCTACAGTTTGCAGTCAGTGGGAAAGCATATAAGAACTAAATATGCAAAATAAGCCAGAAAGCAATAGCGTAGCGGTAGAGATGTTGGCTGAAGAGCAGGCATTCATGGTTCGAGCCCCCACAACACCAATTTTTTTTTTTAGCAAAATAAGCAGGAAACAAGTCCCTGACAAATATGTACACATAAAACCACAATTTATGTAAAATGTAATGAAATAGCCCATTTACATTGAAGAAATGTGAGGTAACAAAAGAATAAAAAATGCCAGATGTGCTCATAGCTGAGCTACAGTTTAACAGAGTGAGTGCATCTACCCGTAGATGAGCAGTGGTTTAACTGGTGCAAAATGAGTGCCCGTAGCAGAGCAGTGGTCTAACACGCTAAATCTATGTGCCCCTAACTGAGCTGAGTGTAATATGCGTGCCGATAGCCAAATGAGGCTTAAAGCAGCGTACCCCGTTTGCGCGGAGCTGCGCACCGTGCAAACAAGCTAACCGACGGGCAACGTTGAGCAAGCCGTATCAAAACTGCCTTTACACAGACACACCCCTCAGCATGTCTAGACAGACATGAAAAATACAAAGCAGTGGCCAGGTTCGAACTCAGGATACTATACACCATAGTCAAGGTACAGAACCACTAAGCCATGACAGCCGTACCTTTAAATGCAATAATAGCTAATATATAGGAATGAATACAAACTAGAGCATGACAATGCAGGTTTACTGAAGTTGATACAATTCCAAAATGGCCAATCACAGATATGTGCGGGAAAAACAGACTATATAAGCCCCATAGGCGGGAATACACAACATAAACGATTGTAGAACTGACCTGCAGGCAGAATGACAGGAGTAGGAGTGGGTAGTTGCTTTCGAGCACAGAGGTGGGGTGTTGAGGAGTCCAGGTACATGGTCTGGCTCCTAGTCCATAATCATGAGGCCCAACTCATGCAGGGCCAGGTCCTCTGGGGAGCATACAGGGCCGAGGCGTGGGACCGGTTGGCTCATGATCTCACCAGTGCCACAGGGATTCCAAGGACTGGTGAGCAGGTCCATCACCACCATGCAGACCTGAAGAGACGCAAGCAGGACCAACTGAACCTTTGGATCCAGGAGGCCCGGCAAACACCCAATGCCTCACTACTGAGTAAGTAACATTTAATTATGTATGTAAGAAATTAAACTAGCTGATATTATGGAGATGTGTATTCCAATATTACTTCATTTATATTACAGCTGCAGGTGTCCGTTCTGCGAACCGCAGAGCCTATGGCGATAGGCTGGTGTGGTTGCGCCACCAGGCAGGTCAGTAATCCACTACCCGTAACTGTAAAGAAATATAAAAGTATGACAGTCAGCAAAAGAGTGCAGTGTAGTCAGTAAGGAATAAAATCTGCAAGTAACAGTGTGAAAGTGTCTGCAAGTATTGCTTGATTACAAAAGTGTGTTTCAGCCTGCAAGTTAAACCGAAAAATGAAACTGTCAGACATATATTCTGAAATAAAAATGCCCTACCTGTAAGAAAATAGTACACAACCTGCAGCAGGCTGAAAAGTATAGCTGCAGAAGATGATGAAATCACATGTGTGAAATATATCCCTGTGGAAATACTGAAACATGGCAGAAGTGAGACTGCTGGAAAGGATTGTAATAACTACAGGTAAAACATGTCAATAAAGCCTAGAAGTAAGTACCATCCTGAATAGTAAAATGAAAGCAAGTGAGAGAGTGTGAGAAAGTGTCATGAATCCAGAAATACAGTAGTAATAAACCCTGAATAAAGTATACTGCAGTCAAGACAGAATGAAATGCATGTGAGATTCAAAACCAAACAGCCAAATCTGTTCAAAGTGTTGCTGCATCTGGAATGTGTATCCCAAAATCTGGATATGTTGCTCTCAGTCTGCAATATGCAGATAGGATGATTGTCTGATATACCAAATATCCACACTTGTCTACAGCTATATAAAGCAAATGTAGCAGGATGATGTAGCTGAACAAAGCTAGATATGAATGTGTATGAAGAACAATAAAATGTATATTGATGTTGCAGTAACAGTCCTATCACCAAGTTGAAATAGTTATCATATAGGAAACTGTAGTTAGAACAGTAGTGTGTATATAACTGTAGCTATTAGAAATGTACAGCATATGTATTGTTATTCAAGGTGTTAATATTACTTTCTTTACCCCACCCTATAACCACATATAACCCATTCCACGTGAAAATGGTATGTGCAATCACAATTAACACCCCTGGACGTTTGTCCTGTTGGGTCATATATATTTGCATGTCCGTTGATGCATCTGCCCTGTTCATACATCCACACCTGATGGCCTGTTGCCATCAATTAACCCTGCATGTTGTTGGACTGTTTATTTCTGTTCAAATTATGCATGTGTTATGCACGCTGTTCAATGGTGTGAATATCTGGGTGTTTGGTTAATGGGAATACTAATGCATGCTGTTACAACTAATTGTGAATGGTATTATATATCACTAACCCAAACTGTCATGACATAATGCAAAACATAGGACGACAAGGAAGGCGGGTTCCAGCGGACGCACCTCTCCCACCTCAGCTGGCGAGTGCACCTGGCATTAGTGCCGAGTCCGGACCCTCCTCCGGTGGCCCTGTGCCACCTGTGGGTGGAAGCGCTGCAGGGGATGGGGCTCACCCCCCCTCTGCAAGTGTGGCCAGAGGAGAACCACCACTCACCCTCCGTAGCGTCCGGACTGTGGTGCGTAGGGAGATTCGGGACTCTGTTCTCAAGCCCCTATGCCCGCTCGAGGCACAGGTGGTGCAACTAATGGGCATGCCTGTTGCCCAGCCTACACAGCCCCCAGCACAGCCCCATCCTGGCAGTGAAGGAACAGTGCAACTGCCTATGGGTGGGGATATCAGTTCCACTGTTGCCATCTGTGGGCTCATGGGCTCTGGATATCCAAACCTCCATCCCCGTCAATTGTGTAACCCCCACACATGTGTCATACACCGCCCCTGTATGCTTCTTGTTTGTCTTGTCTGTTTACCTACCCAACCTACCTCCCCAGCTGTACCGACTTCCTTCACCTGACATACCACTCTCACCTGGAAAAAAAAAAAAAAAGGGCACTCTGTACCCATAAAAAAATTACGCCCCATACATAGTTGCCCATTCTGCACACATGTCTGCTGGACATGGAACCTATCAATTACAATTGGCTGTACAACAAGTACTATTGTTGTCCTGACACCTCTCTCAGGGGTGGAAGGTTTCAAATGTCACACCAAATTACATACATATGCACAGCTGTTGCTGATGAAGAAATGGGCAGCTATGGGCCTTACCTACATCCCTCCTGCACATCCCAAGCTTGTTTCCCTACTGCCTTACCCTCTTTGTGACCCCTTTTTCACCACTTTCCTGTCTCCCCATTTTCTTTTCTTTCAAAGAAAATAGCGTGGGTGTGCGCCAGAGTAAGCACCGTTAAGCAGTTGTAAGCGGGTGTGCGCTTGTGTGCGCGGAGCTAACCGCCAGTGCGCATGTGTGAGCTCCGCAAACCAGCGCTAACCCGGTTACAACTGCTTAAAAGTGCCTTAGTCACTTTGATTGACAGTTCCTGTACTCAGTTCAAAAGCAAAATAAAATCCCACTGTCAGTCCCGAACCCAGGAAACACTAGTCTGTACGACCTACCACTAAGCCATGACTGTTATAAAAAAACATTGTGCTAAAATAAATATAACATGTAATAGTAGGGATGAATGTAAAGGGAATATAGGATGTGTAGTACACAAAGCATGTCATTTAAAATTACTGTCAAAACTACTGGATTTCCATAATAGTAGTGTGTGAACAGAAACAGCCATGCTAGTTGGCAGCTTGTAGATAATAAGGTCAGTTAAAGTACATATATAAATGTATGTATATGTACATATATATATATATATAAATATATATCTATATATAGTTGTAGGAGTCAATGTGCATACACACTTGCTACAGGGAACATGAGAGAGGAATGGAGAAATGTGAATATACAACTCAGCCTGAATCATGAGAGAGATACTAACCTTTACACTCACAGAACACTGTCCACAGCATACCAGTATGGTCCCCGCCCTCACAATCTGAAAGGGCAACGCCTATCCCACATACCCTTTTATAGCACTGACCTGAAATCACAGTGAGAACTGCAATCAGTACACAACTGGCTGTATGCAATTAGCAAATGTTGGCTTACAATTGGTGCAGAGGCCATCACATGGACCTATGCAGATACCTACAAAAGCATCCAGTGCTAACACTCCCCACATGCAATACATTAATTGCATTGTCTGTAAGCAGACAGAGGGAGAGTGAGAAGTGAGAGAGAGAGAGAGAGAGAGAGAGCAAAAAAAAATTAGACACTGTGACTCTGTCACCCGAAGCTGTCAGCACTGACAGTAGCAGCAGCAAGCAGAAGCTGTGGTAACGCAACCAGCTGCGACAAACACAGGTAATGCAAAGTAGCAGGTTAATAGTGTGCATACTGTGAACCCTCCAATGTGTCATAGGTCTGTATCCATAGGTATGTCCATGTGATATGTTGTGTGTACTTAGTTCCACCAAAAGGGGATGACCATACATTACATGTCAATCAGTCTTAGGCCATGATCCTGGCAGCAGTTGTCTGTGCGTTGGCCCAGCAATGGCTGTAGTGACTGCTTTGAAAGGTCAGCCAGGTTCAAAAGTCAGGATCAGCCCATCCCAAAGGCACACTGGCTGGGAACAAGTGTCTGCAGGTACCCGATATCACTGCATATGCATCCCATACTGCATAATTCTATAGCTTAGCAGACCAGGCCCATTATGCATATGATGTGGTAATTCCCAGGGTCAGTTGAGGTGCCCCCTTAGTGGTGTGGGACCACTGTTGCTGTATGCCACTGTCCAGGTACATATCCTGTAGTACGGCCAAGATAAATTATCAGTGTTATATGTGGTTGTATGTCCTCTCGGAGTGCCGGTAGCATACATCCAGGGATACCATGAGGTCACAGTGATGCTGTGTGTTCTTCTCTGCTGAGGTCACCTGGACATGTGAGATGATAGGGAGGTTACATCCAGCTGTGATAAATATTTCAACTGGTGGGGGAGAAGGAGGGGGGATACGTGCACCAAACATGTCTGCAAGATTGTTGCCAATATCCGTGTGTTTGGTGAATGTTAAGTAGGTGTGTATTAACACAGAGCATATCTGAGGCATGTGGTCCATATGTGTAACATAACTGAAGAAGGCCTTGTGGTCATCCATAGTGTTTGTGTCCATTTCCCTCCCAGAGTAGGCCGTGGCCGTTGTTATGATGGACTGCAGCGTAGTACCAGTGCTGACCACAGATGCCTTCCCTTAATGTGAATGTGCTCTGTTCTGCAGTAGCCTCCTGCTATTGTTATACAATCTGCCTCTGTCTGGGGTCCACTGGACAGGATGCCTAACCTTTGTGCATAGGGTCTGGGTTAGAAATGTGTGTGCAAGTTCCATGCAATCTGTGGCATGTCCATGGTAAGCATTTGCAAAGGGGTCAGCAGTGTGGCTTGTGGCTTCCACTGGCCCAGTGTGCTGCATGGATACCATCTCAGTCCCAGCAAGTGAATAACTGTCTAATCACATACATATCAAAGTAGTCTACTGTGCTGGTGGTGGTGGTGGGATATGTATATCCAGGCCGAGTAACTTCTGTCCACATCACAGTAGTGGATGGTGTCCCACATACAGTACCTTGGGATGAACCCCCAGAGTGATGTTGTGCATTGCACCTGTCAGTATGTGCTGACCGATGGGGCATGCTACTATGTTGTGTGGAATGTGGCAGGTATTGTTGCACAGGTGTTGGCTGAGCACTGATATCTGGAAATGTACCTGTGTATCCACCACGACACACACACATGCAACATATGGGAGTAGTAGTATATCACTACACATGAGTATCATGTATAGTATGTGTGCCATATATTGCTGACATGGTCTGCTGATATCCTGCTTGTGTTCTCTTCCAGGGAGATGGCACGACAGCGTAACCCCACCTACTCTGTGGCGGAAGATGAGGAGATCCACCAGAGCCTGGTGTGGGAGTATGACATCCTGTTTTCCCGCATCAGTCAGAATCAGCAGGAGAGGGCCGCACTGTGGCAAGACCTTGTCCGTAGAGTAAATGATATTGACATGCATAACAGGACATATGAGCAGGTACGACATCACTGCAGTGATTTAATCCGAAGTGTCCGGCAGCGTGCATCAGATATCCACAGGCAACAGGTCGCCACAGGAGGTGGGGTGGCACACATCCCCCCTCACCAGACTGGAGGGGCTACTCCTAAGTGTTGTGGCTCCAGCCCCGGAACACCAACAGCAGTACACCTGCATTGTGATGGAGGCTGGTTCCACACAGCAGCACGACATGGAGCGTGCAGGTAATATGCCATATGTACACTTGACTGTTCTGTACACTGTATCATATGCAATATCAATGGCACAGTTGTGCCCACTGACATTAATCTCATAATTTCTGCAGGTCCCTCCAGGGTTACAGCAAGGCAGGCCATCCATGCTGGTGAGTGTGTTTAACATAACCGATAATAGTCCTGATAATGCTAGTAACAGTAGTGTAACTCAGTAGTGCTCTGTGTGTATACTGCGGGGTGTGCATGTGTGCATGTGTGCAGGTGTGCCTGTGCCCATGTGTGCATGTGTGCATGTGTGCCTGTGCCCATGTGTGCATGAGTGCATCTGTGCATGTGTGCCTGTGTCCACGTGTGCATGTGTGCATGTGTGCATGTGTGCCTGTGCCCACGTGTGCATGTGTGCATGTGTAAATGTGACCACATGTGCATGTGTGCATGTGTGCATGTGCCCATGTGTGCATGTGACCACGTGTGCATGTGTGCATGTGTCCATGTGTGCATGTGTCCACGTGTGCATGTGTGCATGTGTCCACGTGTGCATGTGTCCACGTGTGCATGTCTGCATGTGTGCATGTGTGCCTGTGTGCATGTGTGCATGTGTGCCTGTGTGCATGTGTCCACGTGTGCATGTCTGCATGTGTGCCTGTGTCCATGTGTGCATGTGTGCCTGTGTCCATGTGTGCATGTGTGCATGTGTCCATGTGTGCATGTGTGCATGTGTGTATAAGTGCATCACTGGTAACAATGTCTGGAGACTGTAAACTGTGTTTCCTGTCTTCCTCCCACAGGTTCTGGGGCTGCTCTGGTGACCTGCAGCAGGGAACCTGAATCCTGTGCCACGGCTATTGGTAATGATGATATTTGTGTAATGGTACAGGAAGGGTCTGCCATTGGTCAGCCAATTGACAGTACACAGCTGTCAACCCCATCATTGCGCACAGTCATCCTGCCTGTACATCCTTTGTCACCATTGTCCCTGGGTGATGGACAGGATACAGCGGGCATAGACCAGGGTAATGTGGTACCTGTGGCACATGTGTCCCCACACAGCAGCCATGGGCAGGGTCCTCCAATGGTACCACACAGACAGTTGCCCATGGGTTCTTGTGGGAGCATCCGTGGGCGTACTGCCTCTGGCCGATGTGCCCAAAGAGGTCTGTCAACCTCAGCTATGTTTTGGACTGTCATGCAGGCACAGTCACGTATGGAAAGGTACACCAGACAGGGTCTGAGAGAGCTGAGAGCATGTCGCACAGCCATGACAGACACTATGCGTGACATTGCGGATGCTATCCATAACTTCACCGATGTCATAGACAGATGTTGTGGGGACATATTACAGCAGTTCCACAACCAGATGTCCATGAGCCAGGGCAATGGTGGGCGTTTGCGGCGTTGACGTGGCCATATGTCGGCAGCAGCAGCAGCTGGCAGTCGGCACGGACGACAACAGGCTCGCGCACGCCCCCATAGTGCCAGCAGCAGCCCCAGCAATGCTGGGTCTGTGCTGTCATCGGAACACCCCAGGAGACCACGTGCATTTGGCTCTGGACAGTCCCAACAGGGACTTGTGTCCAGTCAACACACTCCCGCTTCTGATGACAGTACCCAGTCTGGCTTTGTACTGGATACGGTCCGTAGCACCCCTGCCAGGCACAGGTACCGTGTCCGTGCACACAGACACTGATCTGTATGGCCTGCCAGGTGCAGTCTGTGGCTGTCCACAAACCCCTGTATATGGCAGCCATGAGGTGGAACTGTGTGCGTGCATACACACATGCGAAATGTTAACACCTAGGGCAACCACATACACGCACACACTGCACCAACACTGCCCCACCCTCTACTGCTGCCCCTCACCAACACACATACACACATGTCAATTGGTGGTGTCAGTGGCTGACTCAGGCATACCTAATCCACACCCTGTGCATATGATGACACTGTTCCACCTCCTGCAATCTCCAACATCATTGCGGGAACAGGTAAACACGTTGCTGATGTACAGGGTGACTACATAGAAGTGTATTACTAGTATCATGTTGGTAACAGTACAGTGTGCTGCTATGACTGTGTGTTTATCCCAGCATGCCTGCTGCAGTAACTGTATGAATGTCCTGAATTGTTATATCCCATAGTACATACCAAAGTATAACAGCTGCACATAATTGCATGCCGGTGGTAAGGTTGTCAACAGATAGCCGCATACATGGGTAGCACAGGGGGAAAGCTAACGCAAGTAGTGATATGCAATGGTGGACATGTACAATAATGGTGTCAAGTTGCCCACAACGACTATGCCATGTGGATGTTGGCGCATGTAGATATGTGTGCAGTACCAATGTAATCCAAATCACAAATAAGTATGACATAATATCAGTTCTACCATGGGCATCTGCGCTGCGTATTCCTGGGTACATGTTGATAGTGCCTACATATTTGCATTGTTACTTACTGTTATTGTTACCCCTTCTTTGTTGTATAATGCACTACTTCCAGCCCTGTTTACTGTAGCTTTGTTTGCATGCATGTTCGCTTGGGGTTCCCTGGAACACTGCTTACACCTGCAATGCAGAGTTACAGTGCTTCTGTAGACTTCTAGTGACATCTGCATAGCGTACGATACGTATGTCAACTTTACACATGACAGACGTCACTGTCTGTCCTGCACGCATGTACATTGCCTGTGACACATTGCACACGTCTTACCTGACATTTACCCACGTGTGCAGTCATATATGTCAGTGCTATGAAACAGTAGCGGTACACCCACACATACACACCTTCAGTATGTTGTTCCCCATTGGCCCTATGTGTTGGTACTCACCATGGCAATCACACTACTAGGGTAGCATGTGCAAAGGTAACCTGTGAATCGCCTCTATGGTCCAGTTGTGGTTTATGTGAGTCATGTGTCAATGTCACAGCTGCCACATGTATGCAGTCAGCCATCACCCTTGGCCAGGAACGTACAACACATGTGTGGGATGCCACCACACAGCCAATCTGGGGACTGGTCTCTCTGAACCCAGTAATGCCATACCCTGTCAGGTGGCATGTCATATATACTACATCCTGGACAAGCGTCAACCCCAATCCCTGCTGCTACTATTGATAATACCCCTGAAGATGTTCCTGATAGTTTTGACCAGTTCTTTACTGATACATTTCAGGCCCTAGCTAGCCATCTACCTCCTAGCTCCCCTGGTCCTGAAAGTAGCACCCCTAGAAAACTACTTGCGTTCAGCTGCCAACCAGTCGCCACTTCACTTCTCCGTACCTTGATTGAAACAGTGAAACCCACTACACTTTCTGCTAATCAACTCCCTGCCGAGTACCTATCAAAACCAGATGATGCTATTGCTTACCCCATCTCAAAGGTAATCAAAGGAACCATGGTAGAATCTAACTTTCCCACCATCTGGAAAATGTCATATGTAATCCCACTTCACAAAGCAGGCAGCTCTACTGAATTCTTCAATTATAGGCCAATAGCTATACTCTCTCCACTTGCAAAGATTATGGAAACTTTCATCATAGACAATTCATGCACCACCTAATCCAAAATCGCCTTATGGCAGACACTCAGCATGGCTTACGTCCTCATCACAGCACTACTTCAGGCCTCCTAGCCTTTACTAACACCATAAACCATACTTGCAAAACTAATTATATATCCTCAGCCCTCTTTTTGGATCTTTCCAAGGCATACGATATGGTTGATCACCAACTTGTACTCCACACCCTGCAAACACTGTCTAGATACTGGAGCCTTTCAATGGTTTCAATCCTACCTGCATGGTCGACAGCAGGCTGGCCTCTGGCAGAACAAACTCTCTAACCTTCTACCTAACACCCTCAGAGTACCACAAGGCTCTATACTAGGGCCCTTGCTGTTCTCCATCTTCATTAACGACCTTTATACTGTCATCCCAAAAGTCAGCTGTATCCAATATGCTGAAGACTCTACTCTGATCTGCTCAGCCACATCTCCAGTAGAGTTATGGTCAGCTACCCAGACCACCTTTAATACAATAGAAAACTGGCTTTCTGAACATCATCTGATCCTAAATCCCAAATAAAC
Source organism: Protopterus annectens (assembly GCF_019279795.1). Classification (NCBI taxonomy): domain Eukaryota; kingdom Metazoa; phylum Chordata; order Ceratodontiformes; family Protopteridae; genus Protopterus; species Protopterus annectens. The sequence goes on along the minus strand of NC_056733.1, from coordinate 359,639,219 downwards.
TAAACTGCTGTTATTTCACCAACACGTAGGTCTACCACTTTCACCGTTACCATAACATCAACTGATGGCACAATAATCTCCCATGACCCATCTCCGAAACTATTAGGTGTCATCATAGACAATAATCTCAAATGTGACCTACATGTTAACCAGATTATCAAAGCCATCAACAGAAAACTAGGGTCACTTTACAGAATTAAAGCCTTCCTAGCCCCTCCAGCTAAAGGTGCCATAGCTTGCTCACACCTTGTTTCAACCCTTCTGTATGCATCCCCTCTACTCTCGAATATGAACAAGACTGTCCTTAACAAACACTCAATTTGCTACAACCACATTGCCAGGTTTGCCACTGGGCTGCCTTTTAGGACACATCATTGCATCAATATAAATTAGCTTGGTTGGCTAGCAATACCAAGCCTAATACAGTATAACCAACTGATTAAGGCCTATAAAATCCTCTATAATCCAGACAATACTCCTGCACTTCAAATATTATCACCTCCTATAACAATCCTAGACCGCTTTGATCCTCTAACAAATTACTACTTCAGACTAGCAGGTTTAATAACACAGCCGGCGATTCTCTCTTTGCAAACCCTGTAGTTAGATCCTGGAACTCACTTCCAGCTGATATTACCCTACTGTCCACCTTAGGTCAATTTAACAGTAGACTCAAACAACATTTGTCACTTAACTGGCTATGTCAATGTATCAAGCCTGGCTAACTCGAATGTGTAAAATCTGTGAACCACTTTACTGTGTAATTTTAATTTAATCCTGACTTGTGCTCAGGACTAACATTAACCTGTGGAAAGTTTGACTTGCTTACTTATGTAATCTCTGTAAATAATCTGTTTGTAATATGTAATGCTAGTATTATGTAATGCTGTATCTGCTACCCTCGTAGCTTGTCTCCACGGGCCTCCCCTGGAATTGGACATGCATCCAGTCAGACTATCCCAGTCAACAAATGTAGGATAAATAAATAAATCAATAAAATATATTACAGTGACTACAATACAAGTCAGACATTGACACGCACTGACAGTATGCCGAACACACTGGGGCATACGTGGGGACTCAGAATAGCAGCCTGCCTGGGCATCACGCACCTTCGCAGCTGGCACACAGGCATATGTTCCGTCGGAACAGAGCACATGCCACACATGGCACGCACATCCCCTGTGCCACACACTCACAGCCTGTAGGGCTACACAACACACCTGCTACAGACATGTCAGGTACCTGCCTTGTGTGCTGCACTGGGGTCCCGCTCAACAGGCTGTATCTGGTGAAGGTCACAGTGATATGCCTCAGGGGCACTATGGTCCACCACAGCACACATGCATACAAGTCAGTCAGAGGCATGGACAGATATGACTCACTCATTGACCATGCCAGTATGGCTGCCTGAGACATACCTCCCTGGACTACATGATAGGGAACATAGAATGGATCTCTCAGCATGTGGCACAGGCCAGTATGAGCCTGATGTTGGTTGCCAACATACCCTCACCAGGTATTCTACCACTATATGTGGGAAGGGTGTTGTATGTCTACATTATGCTCAGTCTCCACTGTCATTCATAGGGTATCCACTGGCTGTCAACGTGTGCTTACATGCTAGGGAAGCCACAATGATGTGCAAGGGTCATTTTGCACGTGACACCCATGGCCCGATGTATAATGGCAAAGCTCCTTGGTACACACATACTGCCTTATGCTGCATGACATGGTTTACATAGCGACCTCCGTGGGTATCACACAGGTTAGGACACTAACAGTTCTGCTACACAACAACAGCAGTGTACACCGGAAGATGCATGCACCAGACACTGCCCTCAGCACGGTGAACTGCAATGTCTGTGCAGTACCAGATTCATGATTCATGGCTCACAGGTGTTACCCATCACTGACAGGTTATGCCCCATACCATGCCTGTCATCCCCTACACATGTAACACACATGGATAGGGGGGTGGTATCCCAAGGTAACACAGATACACACACCTCCAGGTTGTTGGCACAGCACAAACCATCAGGGCCTACTCATGTGCAGCTAACAGTGTGTTGGACTGCCATCTGGTTCATAGCCTGGCAAACACAACCCTCCCATACACAGGAAGACCACCTATCCTCCATAACAACACTGGCAATATGACAGTCTCAAGAACTGTGTTTATATGGCCTGACTGCATCCAGCCAAACATTGTGTGTGAGCATTACTGTAGCTACAACACACTAGTTGAAGGGTTCACAGCATGTGGTCACCGAATTGCAGTGGAATGACATGTTACCACTACCACAACAGGTGGGAACATGCAGCACCTGTACATCGACTACATGTACACTATATGGCCCAGACCAGATGTGTATCCCCTGCTGTAGGTCTTTCACCATAGACACCCACACTGTATAGAGACATACCGTGCTTGGACCCTGCACAGTAAGACACAGTCATATTGGTATACATTGCAAATACCATTTATCCACTCGAAGCATGTGTCAGACATGGTAACTACTGCAGGTCACAGGTATTTATGTGTATGTGTCACACACATACATCATGTGTGCAATGCCATTGCTGGTTTAGGCAATGGCATGCATTGTTATGTACAAACACCCACACAAGGTCATACTGTGTGACACAACCACACGTGACAGTTGTGGGTTACCAAAACATACCTATTTGTACTCTGACAATGGTAATAGACACAGTAGCAGAGCACACTATTGGCATTACTAGCCAACTAGCCCTGTTTGGCTGTGCTGATAGTGTGGTGACATCCCCTGTGTTTACTGGGGGAGTATGCAGCATCTGGTGTATTGTAGTATTTGCCAAAAGGATCTGTTTGCTCACACTTGCATTTACACACACCCTACTACCCCCACACACATGCACACTTGCCATTTGCAGGATTCATTCCCCTACCTAACTAGGTCATTTGAGATGGACGCATTAGCAGAGCTCGCTATTCGCATTACTGGGAGGCTTCCCTTCTCCTGCTGTACTTATAGGGTGCTGACATCATCTGTGTTTAGAAAGGGGAGTGTGCAACCTGTAGTGTGTTCTACCAGTTGCTAAAAGGGACATTTCCCTCACACATAGTTGCACAGAAACACTAACCCCCCTCATCCAAACACACACACTTGCAGGATTCAAACTACTACTTAACTATGTTATGACACTCGAGACGGACGCATTAGCAGAGCGCGCTATTTTCATTACTGGGAGGTTTCCCTTCTCCTGCTGTACTTATAGGGTGCTGACATCATCTGTGTTTAGAAAGGGGAATGTGCATCCTGTAGTGTGTTTTCCCAGTTGCCAAAAGGAACATTTCCCTCTCACACACACAAACCCCACTCATCCACACATACACACTGAGCATTTGCAGGATTCGAACTCTTACCTAACTATATTATGACACTTGAGAGAGACTCATTAGCAGAGCGCACTATCCGAATTACTGGGCATCTGTTCTGCACCTGTAGTATTTCTAGGGTGCTGACATCTTTATTTCTACAGAGGTATGTAGATGTAGTACTACCTGTCAGGTGGGGGATAGCATATATATGCATTTGCAGCCACCTACGTCAGGGTCAGATATGCACATCGCACTGGCAGGTTATGTTCTATACCATGCTTTGGGACCACAGGACCTGTAACACACAACACAACCAGTCCAGAACACCACACCCACATCCAGGACACACACTTAGCTTCCCTGGGAACAGTGCCAGGATATGCAGGTATTCACATACACCATTCCAGTTGTTAACATCAGGTACAGGCATATTGTGTGTGAGAACTACTCAGGCCTCTACCACTTTACCCTACAGCCACTACAATTTGTGGGTCCATGTGCTATGGCAGAACCACACACCACAGCCACATGGGTGAATACATATTGCACCTGTCCATCTGCAACGTGGGTACTCACTGTTCCACACCAGAGGTAGACCACCATTGTTGATATCTGACCATACCCACCTTTTCCTGGACATCCATATCTCATCTCCACCCCCAGGCAAGGTTGTCACTGCACACAAACTGTGTTTAGCACAAGCAGACTCTACACTTGTATAGACTGGGGTGGATGACTTCAGAGGACCCATGCTGGAGGACTATACTGGCCACTCAGCATAATCCTTGACAATTGCATCCTATGAGCATGTGTACCGTTTGCAATGGTCATGCTATCCCACATATACCCATGACTGCTCCACAACAAGACACCTGTCAGCTGTACACCGGCCATACATGCGCCGTTCAACAGACAGAGTGACCTAATACATTGCAGAGCTGTAGCCCACAGAGGGAGGACATCTGTGGACAGTTCCAGCACGGCACTTCATTCACACATACTCATTACAACAAAGTGTTGACAGTGGAATCATCCAGAGAATGCAGATAGGGCTCCCCTCAGTCTGTTATTGATGGACACCTACTGTCAGAGATCCTCAGCAACCCTCTCACAGCACACACCGACAACATGGCTGTGGCTTAGCACATTCAATCCCTGAGACCTCCACGGTGCCCCTGCTTGACAGAGGCACAGCTCACTAGCCTCACATGTTGCCTTCTGTGACCTACTTTACAGTGGCACAGTAGCCTACTATCCTGGGGATGCAGATGCCAAGCACACTCTGGCTGAGCTGTCATTCCCTGGGGCAAGAAGCCTAGTATTGACCTCTACACCCATATGTTCAATTGTCGGATAAACAATATTTGTTGTGCTGTTCTACTGTTTGCAGGTCTTTATTGCCATAGCATTCCCTGTTCCTATGACCAGCTTGTGTATCTGTTGCAGATGTTTGCATATGACGGCGATCCACTATATCACTTATGTCTCTGTGGTCATTTACTGTGTGCACTGGGCTGATTGCTGTGTTGTGGTTGGTTCCTGGACTGACACGTACAAATACCAGATATGTGTGGCCAACTGCTACACGGAGATATGGCCTAAGTGTGTGAGCATGCCCAGTTCAGCCTTTCCATGGCATGTTGTCTGACATATGCCTCATTTATCAAAGTGTGCGAGCATGCCCAGTGTGAGCTTTCCATATGTTACACTCTGAAGTCCACCACATATTTGGGTGTGTGTGACCTTCGACATTATCGCACGTTTATGATTGTGTGTTGGGTGTCATGTTGTGTACTAACTGGCTAACTGCTTCGTGTCTGCCACAACAGGGATTATACTGTGCCTGCAGGAATTGCATGGGATACTTTGCAGACAGTTCTCAACATACTTTCATAATGACCTAACACTGTAGTACCGTATAGTGTACTGGTTCGGTACTTTCACTGTGGTGGACAGTATCCTGGGCTTTAGTCCTATCACTGCTTGACATCTTCATAGTGAACACAACAGACTGTGTAGGGTCCAGTTGTGCACATATGACCATGTTGCAATATGTTCAGATATGGACTACCTACACCAGGCTCGTCCAACATTGCTAGTGTATTCCACAACATGGGTGGACATTGGCAAACACTAGCGATGTTCCGTAGGCCATTTATGATGGTAGTCACAGGGTGTGTTTGTCCTTTGACACACATTGTAACTGGAGTTTGCCATTACATATGTCATGGTTGGTATACTGTGCCTCTGTCTACCTCTGACATAACAGTGATACCCAGGGTAGCCTACCATCTCTCATACACTCATCAGGATGCCTCTTGAGGGGTGTCGATATGTGGCACTCTGGCTGACCTGTACCAGGAGTTTACTGAAGTGTGGGGGTGCCTTCTGTGTTATGGATCATTCTGTACAGCTTGTCCTAAGTATGTCAGTGCTGGGGTTCAGGTCTCTCATGTGCATAGCTCACTGCCATTCAGATTGTACAAGGTGCAACATGTTCATTCATTCCAGGTTGGACATGGCTTCATACATCAGGCACAGCTTTCCTGTAGCTGGGAAGGATGGCGGTGTGTGGGGCTGCAGTTTGTTTACTCAGGCAACACATGGCATCTGTTCATGCTCTTTGCTACCCCTGGTGGGGTATTGTTGTGGACTTTACAGTTGATGGAGGTGTCTGCTGCGATATATCCCACAGGGGCTATTGTAGTCAGTTGTGATGCTGATGGAGGATGGCTGCAGAGCCAGAGTGAGTTCCCCTTATCTACATCTGCCAGCCCTCATGTTTGGGTGAGTATATGGTACATGTTTCTGCGAACACTACAGACACATGTTTGTCCAGTGCAGGATATTTATCACCTTTTGTACCCAGGTCTCACATTACATGTTAGGTACCTCATGGGTTAACACCTGTGTGGTAATTTGTGGGCACTTACTGTATATCCATGGTGGTTGTCTATACACAGTTCTGTGATTAGCTTGCTGACATGGCTATGGCTACAGTTGTCTGTTTGTAGGTGGCCCTTTTGTGGGTTGCTTGTGTCAGCTGGGGGTCGGATATGGTGGGCTGTTTGTACTCCTCTGCATACATGCTCAGTCACAGTCCTTCCATGTTAGCCTATACCTATGGGACATGTATACAGAACGGGGGGGGGCCAAGACCAGGCCTTGTGGGATGCCACTCATATCCGCTTTGTAGTCTGACATGGATGTGGCATATCTGACCATGTCAGTTCTGTCCTTGGTCTGCTTTGCAACCCCTCTACTGACATAGGGGTGTATATTTAAGCTGGTGAACATATCCATACTGAACACGTACGGTATTGTCTAGAAGCATGTGCACGGTCCAGCTACGCTGTGTGGACCACATAGCCCTCATCAATGACCTTAATGACTGCTTCAAATGGGTCAGACATGTTTAGGGGCCGGTTCTGCAGTTACAACAGCCACAGTGTGTAGGGTCCAGTATCAGTAGGTCCACATTAGCCTTCTGTCTGCGGTACATACTGGTCCTTTCCATAGCTGTGCAGAACAAGCTTGTCAGGATCCTGGGGTGGTAGTTTGGAGTATCCATTCAGGCAACACCTTTGTTGTGATGGACCACTGTTGTTGTACACTGCTCTTTGGGTACATATCCTGTGGTAATGCTGACATTGGCCAGTAGTGTGATTTTGCATTCCATTACTCTTGGGGTCCATGTTGGCCTCAGCACAGGACACCATCACATACCTTTGTTGCTGTGTGTTCTGCTTTGCAGATGATGGCTGTTACCTCAGCATCTGCAATGTCAGGTGACCATCTGCTAGGATAGGTATTTTGCACTCGGGGGGGGGGTGTTTGCACTGCACCTGAGAGGTTGTATGTTAGCAATATGTGTGTGTGTTTGGTATGTTGTTTGTAATATCTGTGTGATTCGGAGCATATCTGTGGATGCCCAACATGGTTCCTACCATCAGTTGGGTAAGCCTTGTGATTATCCTTAGTGCCCTGTACATTTTGTATCTTCATAGGTTCATGGGTTCATAGTAGGCTAGACACCCTAGGCCATTAGTAAGCCTAGCTAGAGTGTGTGTGTCTTTCGCCACCCCTTGCTATGTTCAATTATGGCCATTTATGAGGTTCTTCACTGTGCCTCTGTCTGGTCGTGACACAGTGGGGACCCCCAGTATACATGTACGGTCATCCATCCACTTGGCAATATTCCTGTTGTGGGTTGTCAGTGAGGGGCTCTGCCTACCATGGATTGGGACCTGTTTCTGGGTGTGGGGAGCCTATGGGTTATGTATCTGTCCCTCCAGCACATCTTATTTCATTATGTGTTGAGGTTGACATCTGTGACTCTCACAGCTCCAATGGCTTTGATTTCCTGTGGTGTAGCATGTCCATTACTCCTGTGTTGGACATGGCCTGGTACAACAGACATACAATGCCTCTGTGTAGGCAGTGTGTGACTGCAGTCAGCTGGGGTGTCTACAGCCAGGCAGCATATGACATATATTTCACACCCTTTATCCTGTTGGTGGGGTAACTATGAGATCTTCCGAACCGCTGCAGGTGTCACATACGGTACATCCCATATGAGTCATTGTACTAGATTATGGGTCTGATAAGGGAACAGTACAGTGGCACAGTGACCTCTGTTGATGTTGATGTGAATCCTTTCATGATACGGTGTCCAGTATCAACAGTCTTCATAGCCACATTGGCATTGTGGCTGTCACATGACAGATTAATGTCGACCTGTGTCCCTAGGTCCCTGATGACTCCTTGCATACATAATGGTTTGACACCTATGTGGTACTTTGTGTACCTTGTCTGGTATTTGGTGGGACATTCATACTGTCCAGTGTCTTTGGATGTCTGGGTGGGGTTCTTGTGTGTGAGAGTGTGGTCTGTCGCATGCTACAGACTGTACAGCAGTTTTGACTACAGTTATGTGCACATGGGTGGTGTCCACTGCTTTGTGCATTGTCAGTTACCTGGCTATATGGGTGTCTGTGCTGCATATGGATACTCCCCCTCCTTTGATGTCTTGGTGCAGGTGTTGGGGCCATAACACATGGTATGTGGTATAACCTAGTAGCGCTGGTGTGCTATCACTAGGCCTGCAGCAGGCTTCTGTCACTGTACAGGCATCAATGTTCTCCATAATGGGAAGTGCCTCAGGGGCATGCATATTTCAGTTTACACATCTGGCATTGGTCAGCATTACCCTTATGTTTCCTACCACTTATGTTTTCTAGGGTGGTGGGTAGTCTTTTTGGCCTTGCCTACATACGGCTCTATAGAGGCGGCAAAGGCCTTATCCAGTATCCAGATGCACACGGGTAACAGCTGACAACCATCCCTGTAACAGCAGCATGGCTTGTCATGCTTGACATCTCAAGCAGACACACATTACACCCTCTTGGACTGACAGCTGTAACTGTGCCAGCTGTTAAACATGAGCATTCTGTGTTTGTACTGTGGCATCATTCTTGGTGAGGGTTGGATGCTGCACACAGCCAGTGTCATCCCGCCCTGGGGTACATACTCAGAGGGACCATCCATGTCTTATTTGATGTTGACCAGGGAGGTACATCTCAGGTAATTCACACCAGCATGGACATTGAGTGCATCATATTTCTGCTTGCTTTGGGGTGACCTGCGTATTTGTGTTAAGTGGCATTTTGTGGCAACCTACAAGCAGCTTACTCTACCCTTTCCCTTGTTCAGTCTGGTGAGTGGGACAGCTGTGTGTCTGCCTATACAGACACCTATTACGACTGTATCAGGCATGTTGTTTCTCCTTCGGGCCTGTGACTGTTTGGCACACCAGCTTTGCATACTATTCGTTGCATGTGCTATGTTTGAAGGTTGTGGTTGCTTGTGATCTACTTTGGAGGCTTCTGTTGGTGTGGTGTGTTTGTAATTAAGGCCTCTGGGAATATTTGTCTGTGTTTATGTGTTTGGTTTGCAGTTGTGGTAGGTCTATGTGGGACTGGGTTTGTGGTGTATGTGGTTACCTTCTCCTCATGACTAGTGTTGACAGTACTGAGTTGTTGGAGCTCAACCTTTGGTTTGGATACATGGATGCATCTATCACATATGTTTGTATTTATTAGGGGGTGTTGTGGTTGTCTGTGTACTTGGTACTGGCGTCACATTGCCTCTGGATTCATAGATTATACTTGTTGTGGCTGGACTTAGTGGATTGTATGTGTGGACATATGTTGTTGCCATACTACTGGTCAGTGATTACTTCCCTTTTTATGTTTGTTCTATCATGTGGTAACTTCCTCATTCTCTTGCATGGTTTGGTAATGGCTGGAGGCCAGCATGCCAGATGCCTGTGTGTATGGCATTGTGTGTTGTTGTTATTTGTGATTGCATACTCCAAGCATTCCTGGCTGTGTTCATGGAATGCCTGTATAACATGTTCTGTGGTGTGTCCCATATTCTGCACTTGCACAGGGCCTTTTGTGGATTCAACATCGGTTTTGAGGGCTGCAACCTATACTTTACACATGTTTTTCACTGTGGTATTCTGGCCAGGGACTGGGGTCAGGGTGTGTATATCCAGTGTGATTACTCTATGGTCTGGTCTTACCAGTGAGGGGTACACTTCTCATCTTGCCATCCAGTACACATGTTGCTGATTATCACATCCAATATGCTTACCCCTCTTGTAGGAGTAGTACATTGTTCCTGGGCATTTTGGTTTATGGAATCAGGGTAATTTTCTCCTACTGTGTTGGTGCTAGTACAATGCTACCGGTGTATGTCTGGGTATTTTCAGTCGAGCAATATAATGTGGTTTGGGGGGCTTGATATATTCATGTATTCCGACATAGGCCAGATGCTGTTCCTGGTATTAGGACAGTGGTCTGCAGCAGGCTATATACTGCGAGGCAGTTTTAGCCATTGGTATTTGACCATGGATATTCCATGCTGCTTCTTGTTGTGGTACCAACATGGGGTGTGGTTATCCTTGCCATTTCTTGCTAGTCACCCTCCTTTTGTAGCTTGTTCCATGTTTTGCGGCTGTACAGCACAGTATGAGGTGTGACCTGGTAGTGTTAGGGTGCTGATGTGAGCCTTGCCCAGTTCTCTATTACAGGACTGGTATCTACATTCTCCTTACTGTGTGCGTTTACACTGCACACATCTTGCTGTTTATACATCTGTCATGGGGTAGTATTACATCTAGGTTCCTATCCCTTGTAGAACCTATGAGGTTGGGTTTGTGTTTTGAGACTTACCTATTCAGGGCATGCTGTGGGTACTGACAGCCTTTGACAGTATCCATGGGGCATGGCATGATAGGTGCACACCACCCCTAGCAGGTGGTGCATCATGTCAAACTCGCATATCTTCCCAGCCTGTAACACATTGGCTCCCCTTTGACTGACTGCATTACTTCAGCCAATTATTGTACTTGATCTTCTTGTCTTCATAGTGTGGCATCATGCTTGGTGAGGGTGAGATGTTAGGCAGGGTCTTCATGTTTGCATATACTAGATGGTGTTACATTGCTTAACACATGGCAATCATGCCTCAGGTGGTGCTGCAGGGCTGCCTCTGTCGGATGCACATACTACACTCCCTGTACATGTTTGAGAGCAGGTTGTGTCATGTTAGGCATCCCTGTTACTATATGAGTGAGTCAGAGAGGGGTATCATTCCCAGGGTTCCTACTGAGCCAGTGTATGTGCTATGCGTTGCCTCTTTGCCAAGGCCAGGGCATACTGGGCACGCCTCCTTCTGCCTACTGGGGCAGGCTCAGGTTGTTCCTCCTCCGAGTCACGCTCTGCCTGTGATGACCTTGGCAATGGTGGGGGGCTGTTTGACCCGGCCCTATGCTGGTCCTGCTGCAGCTGTTTTCGCAAGATCATATTATGTAGCATAGCACATACCATGACAATTTGGGTACATGTAGTTGGTGTGTACTGCAAGGCTCCACCAGATGTGTCCAGACACCGGAACCGTGACTTGAGCAGCCCAAACACACGCTCTATTACATTTCGTGTTTGTGCATGTGCCTCATTATGGCGTTCCTGTTCAGGTGTGTGTGCGTTTCTGATGGGTGTCATCAGCCACGGCTCCAGTGCATAACCTGCATCCCCCACTAGGTGTCCGTGTGGGATGTCCCCATTGGCAAATGTCCGGTACAGCTGCGTCAGATGCCAGATGTGGGAATTGTGATAACTCCCGGGGCAGCCAGCACACACATTCATTATTATGCCCTGGGCATCACACATGACCTGGCAGTTGATGGAGGGGAAGCCCTTGCGGTTAATGTAGGCCCTACCCCGCTCACCGGCTGGTGCTTTGATGTGTATGTGCGTGCAGTCTATTGCACCCAGTACCTCAGGGTATTCCGCTATTTGCTGGAAGAGACGCATATTGCTGGCCAATACCTCACGGGCATTGGGGAAATATACATGATCACCGACATGTGCTGACATGGCATCCAGGAACTGGTGTAGTACCCTGGAGGCTGATGCCTGTGATATCCCCATCATATCACCAGTTGGTCTCTGGAAGGTACCTGTTGCTAGTATTCTTAGGCCAACACATACCTTGGTTTCCACTGGGATGGGTTCCCCTCTGTTGGTTCTGTGTGTGAGGCGTGGCCTGCACAGCTCAACAATTTGCTGCAGGAGCTCTCTGTCCACTCTATAGTGCTCTAGTATCTCCAGCTCATGTAACCCGTGGTAGGTGACCCTGGGCCTGTACACTCTTCTCCGTCTCCTCACTGTGGGTTGTCTGGCACCATCTGCATTGTCACCACCCTCAGCAAGTCGCCTATGTCTCATTATGACAGCTATGGCAGCCCCTAACATTTCTGCTCTGAGTGAAGCTTTTTCAGTTTTCACTTCTATTAGCTTACTCCTGTCTTGCAGTGTCTCTTAATGGAAACATCCTGCACTACTGTTTGCAGAGTTTTAAGTGCTGGGCTGGGCTACTATTCTGCCTGTGTAATTGCCTGCTTCTAATTGTTTTCACCTGCTAGCTTCAGCAATTATCCCTGCTAGCTTCCTATTAATTCTGTTGCTTCCTTTTTCCTCTCTGTTTCCTCAGGGGGGAGCAACGTGCATACTATCTGAAATACGCTCACAGTGGCTTACACGCGCGCACACGTGCTTACACTGTTCAGAATCTACTTATTCGGGTTGAAACGCGCGTACACCTGCGCAAACACTGTTACACGTCTGCCAACAGCCTCCAACATACTCAGCCTGCCTTACATGCGCGCACACCCGCGCAAACAGTGTTAAACATCTCCCAACATGCTCCCACATGCTCACACTGCCTTACACGCGCGCACACTGTCCTACTCGCGCTTCATGGCATGCACACGTGCGCATGCACGGCCAGCAAGAAACTTTGGTGTAGGTAACAGTGTACACCTTCCATTTTTTGACTTTCCATGACTTATCTAGTGGCACACCTCTTTCCATGATCTGTGCCTGTCATCTGTCATGTTACACTGGCCTCCAATGAACTGCATTTCTTTCTACCATTCCCCCCTGTGATGTCAACTATCTCCTACTCTATTCCTCCCCCTTTTGTATCTCTTACACTACTCAGACTGTGCTCATTTGGTATGTGACTGTGAGATTCAGTATCCGAACCCTCATTTACATGAGATTGCCTACTAATGCTTAGTTACATGTCTTAGACTCAGCTTCCCCCCTTAGCAACCACTACACGGTGGCCATGTTGGTTTTGGTCTGCTGGTCCCTGCATTGTCATTCCATGTATTGCATGAAACCCACATTTGTGGGTTTATAACCTTCTTTTTTATGGTTTTATACAGCGCAGCCCGTTTGCGTGGGGCTGTGCTGGGTTTAAACATCGGCGATCGCCGAAAAAAAAAAATTATATTTTTAATATTTTTGCATCGGGTTATCTTGCCAATGGCCACATATTTGGCCATTGGCATGCTGCCTGAGTCATATGCAACCTTTTTTTGGAGCTGACATCGCTCCGTTGTGGAATTTGCAGAAATGTACTCAGTTGTCAGCTGAGTACATTTCTGCAGCTAAAACGTCTCCTACACGGACTGGTTTCTGCTTCGTGGATCGCTAATATACCTCATTTGCATACCTTTCGGATGCAAGTGAGGTATTTAGCATGTCCACGCCCAGTCCGTGTAAGAGACATTTTAGTTGGTCTCTTACACGGAGCTTAGGGCTGTTCCTGGATCGCGAGGCTTGCATGGAGTGTTGCACATTTCTTACACTCCGTGCAAGCCTTCGTGAATCCTGCCCACTTTATATTCTACCCTTTTTGTGATTTTTCTCTCTCTCTCTCTTTCAGGGATCGCATTTGCAGTCCTTATATTTTGAACTGGAACCTCTGTAGGATTACAGAATAGGTTTTATGACTTATGCCTTTGACACTTATCACAAAATGTGTTCACTAATTCTAAATAATATTTCATGTATGTAACAAAAGAGTCTCCCATGTATGTTTATACTGAAACACAAGAGAAAGTTACAAAAGTGTGAGGATAGAATGGCAATCATATAAGCACATCAATTTCCAAATTTACACAACTCCCAGGCGCGCACACACACAGACACACACACACACACACACACACACACACACACACACACACACACACACATTCACATAAATGTCTAAATACATGCACTTATAAATGTGCATGGACAGCACAGTGGTGCAGCAGTAGGGTTGTCGCCTCACAGCAAGAGGTTCTTTGGTTTGATTCTTAGCTGGAGTGGAATCTGCATATTTTCCCTCTATTCATGTTAGTTTTCTCTGGGTGCTCCAGTTTTCTCACACATTACAAAGATGTGCATCTGGAGTGTTTTTCCCCAAGCCTCTGCTGAAAACTGGCTTTGTTCCAAGTCAGACTTTCCTGGTTAACAAATGTTAAATAAATAAATGCAAAGAAATTTCATTGATAGTACAATCCACTGGAAGAATGCAGTATAACTGAAATAGAGTAGATGGTTAGTTCCTTTTACTTACACTGCTGAATGGCACTGGCAGTATTTAGACAAGATTAGGTTTGCAGTTAAAGTGCTGTTAGCATACTCTCACACCAAAAGTAAACTATGACCTTATCTTTAACACACACAGGTCAGGATCATTTTAAGAATACATACATTTCTGCAGTATGGTGAAGTTACGCCACTAAACTGAATTGTTTTCCACCTTACAGCTGACTGAACATCCTGTCTTATCCTTTCTAACCAAGCAATCACAGGGAAATTAACGCAATTCCAGAGGGATTCATTAAAAGTCTTACCTAGAAGCCCTATGCTTGAGTTTGTCAACCCTGTAACTCATACATCTGATGTATTTCTCCTGCAATATGTCTTTCATGTACAGAAATAGTGTGGCTATTCCTTTACTGCTTATGTATGACCTTCTCTGAACTGTAAGCTAGTAAGTTAGTATGTTGTCACTCTGATCTATAGATATTTCATTCTCTTTTCTCACAATCTAGCTTACTTCACTCTAGCTACTTCAAGAGTAGTATCCTTGTTTTTTATATTGCTTTCTGTTTTTTCTGATATAGTCTGCCCCCCCCGCCCCCATTTTTCAGCCTTGACAACAAGCTCCTGACTTACTTTTATGGACTGCCTACACGCATGCTTTCCCTCACTTTTTGATGGCACCACCAGTGTTGAGTCTTGCATGAGTTTGAATGTACCAGCTATTCCTACAACAACTGCACTGCCATCTAAAGTAACTTGCCTAGTGCCAGCTTTAAATATATAATTTCAGTTATTTATAATGTTTAAAAGCCTAATGACTAGAGAAGAAATATAATTAAACATATATAACAAATAAGTAGAGAGAGAAGCACCAGTGTAGAGAAACACAGCAGTCACAGTTCAAAATATCCAAAGGTAAAGTAGGCAGTAAACAGCAGGCAGCAGGTAAAATAAATCCAAGTTTAATGCATATACAAATTGGTAAGCACTTTCGCTATGGAATCATAGCTTCTTCAGACCCTAGTGAAACAACATCTTTACTAAACATTTATATAATACTGCCACAGTACACAGACCAATCAAAAGCTAAAACTAATAAAACAACTAAATAGTTAAAGCTGAACTCACTAAAAAAGTGAACTTGGCAAAAGGAAATAAACATTAAAAAAGTAATGTTTATTTCCTTTTTGCTGGGTTCATGTTTTTAATTAATCTCTCTTCTAATTCATGTGCTTTTTCCTTGTCGTTTTTTTTGTCTTACCTTTGTAACCGCACCAGTGGTCCATCTTAATGCAGCTCTCTGGTCCTCTGCATGCTTTATCATGGTTATTTTCTAGTTTACATACCTCAGTCTTTGTCTAGGGATCAAGTGTTATAGTCTTTCATTTCTCATGCTGTCTTCTGATAACACCACAACTACATATCCGTTATAATTATGATCAGTCTCATCTGGTTATTTTACTGTGCCTCTTGCAGTACAAATTTTGTATGTCGAATATTTTCCATAACATAGTGACCTAGTCTACCTTATTAACTTGTTACAATGGCATTTTGCCTCATTGATGATTTATTGAACATTTTCTTCCACCATTTATTATATTTGCTTGGTACTCCCATTGTGACTTACAGTGATAGGAACAATCATGACTATCCCTTTGGAATGCACTTTAGTAACAGGTCATTTAAAGAAGTAAGTAAAATGCCTGCTTTTGCTTGGACAACATAAACTATGCTGCCAGCTGCACATAGTAATTTGCATGTTTTTGTATCTGTTAATTCTTATTAAACATTTACTTTTGCTAATATGAAACAAGAGAGTTGTAATGCTGTGTTATACTTATGTTTTATGAATACAGACTTGCTGTTCAATTCTACATGCAACAATGCAAACGACAGTCACTGTAACAATTTGTGCATTAAATACGAAGAAAGACATTCTGCCTGTTCAGTTCTCATTATACTAAGCACAGATCTTGGTCTCCATCAAAGATTTATTTTTTATTTCCAAATGTCTTTAGAAGTATTAATGTTTGCATTAAGAGTAGTGAGGTACAAGCCTTGAAATTAATTCATCATGACCTGCTACTATGCAATTGCATTTCTATACTACAGTTTTTATTGAAATAATACTCATGTAACCATATGAAACAACCGCAGGCTTGAGATAAGGTTATGGCATCTCAACTAATGCTCCAGTCTGCATTTGCGATTTTTAGAGTTCTGCTTATGGGGAACTCACAGGGTTGTGTATACGTATGTAGAAATGAAACACGTTACTCATTATAGGTCTGGAATCATATCCATAATTGAAGGAAAACTGCCTTGGGGAAGCTTGCAGCTGTGATATAGCACTCTACTATCTTTTCAACCAATCACTGATGACAAGTAATGATACTTGCTCTTATTATGGGGTCAGGTAAAGTGTATTATTAATGAAGCTGATAGAAATAGCAGTCTAAGGACAGCTATTGGTAAATTACGCTGTGCCATCAGCTAGTGTTGGACTGATTCAGAAGAGTGAACCAGTCTTCGTTTTAACATTAGTTATGTGAGGATTTAATGACTTAGCAGCTGTGTAATAAAAAGAAAGATGTGTATGCAAGTAACTTTAATCCTACCACAAACATACATTCAAAGTGAAAACATAACATTATCTTAATTAGTACCAATACATAAAATAATGTTTCATTTGACAGACACACTGAGATAGGTGCCAGTGAAAAAAATTTTAAGTGCTAATGATGTGAAGTTTTCCTTCAAGAATTCATGGCCTGTTATTCCAAAGTTGATTAATGCACACATAGTTGTACTTTTAGCAACAAACCATAACCATTATTTAAAACATTTTAGCTCTTATTATGATAGTATAAATGACTGACTCCTGCATAATGATTTATTCTGTATTCTTCAAATCTATATATATATATATATATATATATATATATATATATATATATATATATATATATATATATATATATATATATATATATATATATATATATGTATATATATATATATATATATATATATATATATATATATATATATGCACACACATATAAATGTATATATATATATATATATATATATATATATATATATATATATATATATATATATGTGTGTGTGTGTATGGTAGTGTTGTCGCCTCACAGTAAAACGTTGTCCTGTTCGATTCTCAGCTAAAGCGTCTTCTGTGTGGAGACATGCGTGAATGGGTGTACCTTCGTTGAAGGTTGTGCTTCAGAGCTGGCAACTCGGCATGTAAAAATCTACTGCCAATCATTAGCGGACCGGAGTTCCGCTGTGGCGACCCCTAACCGAGAAAAGCCGAAAGACACAACATATATATATATATATATATATATATATATATATATATATATATAGTGTGTGTGTGCGCATTGGGAGATGTTTGTGAAGAGCAATCAGAAATCCATCCATTCATCCACAACCCCTTTTCCTATTTTTACACATGAGTTTGGGATGTCACTTCAACAGTGACAATCACCTAGAACCAAGGTTAACACCCTTGAATGGCTATCCCTGCCACACCTGTTCTTCCATACCACACAGTTGCACACACATTCACACCAATGGCCAATGTTGAGTGTCAAATCCACCTAGTTCATATCTTTACAGTGTGGAGGGAAACCAGAGCATGAAGAGGAAACTCATGTGAACACAAGGACAACATGCAGACTCTGCACGGAAGACACCCTAGCTGAGAATCAAACCAGAAAACCATGTGCTGTGAGGTGAAAACACTATCTGCTGAGCTAATAAGAACAATATGAAACACACTGGCTGTTAATTTGCATAAAGGAATCCATCATGTCAGAATTTACTTTTTTCATAATTACATAAGTTCTTAGAGAACAAAACTTTAGCAGATATAATGGTTTAAATGGGAGCCTTCCCCTTTTCAGTACTAATTAACTTGGGAACTTAGCCATCCCTCATGAAATGTAGACTACATAGTCTTAAATTTCTTCTAGCAGATCATCTCCCATGGTTTCTAGTAATTGTATTTCTTTTCTTGTTATAAGGTGCTTATCAGAGATCCTATTAATTTAGTCAGTTTAGATATGTGTAACATCTCCACTATCCTCCATAAATATTTTGAATTATATTCCTTGTCTGCAGTACGTCCTGGAATGAGATTAGAAATGTTGACTACATATCATGCATTTGTAACATATTCTAAGCTTGCAAGCTCCATACAGGTTATTTCGATTAGCACTAGCTTTACTTTTGTGAGTATCTTTACCTGTAGATCTGTTTTGTCAAAACATGCATATCTTATTTTCTATTAAGTTATCTTAGCCATCTTATATCCATGTAGAAATCTATTTATGTACTTGATGTTTGTTCCAAAATAAGCTGTATTAATTAACTTGCAAAAATAATAATAATAAAAAGTACATCCCAAAGTAATCTGCATTAATTAACTTCTGAAAATACCCCAATCCAAGCTCGCTTAACTAACATGAAAAAAATAGTTACAATGTAATATTTACCTAATTTGCACATATTGTTCACCTAAATAGCAGAAGGCATGATATTTAACTAAAGCTACTCAAAATCTTCAGTATGGAAGTAAGTTGTCGAACAATATGATTAAGGATTCACCCAAGTAACAATCTCAGATCTCAAAAAATGTTAGCAAGAAATAAAAGATTAACAAAGCAACTTGCCCAGATCCAAATGATTCTCACAAGTACCAGTTACTGCATAAAAACTAAATGACCTCCTGTCTCCTCAACCCTTCCTCCTAAAATTAACCCTTACTCTGCCATCACCCAAATTAAAACTCCTTCAAACACCTGATTTCTCATTCAACCCCCCCTCCCCCGGAAATGTCTCTGGACTGATTTGTCTGTGCCCAAACTACATTTCTAACATTTAACAGCAAATGAAACATTCATTCATTCATTCATTCTCATTTTCTTGGTACACACTTCAGGGTGACAGAAGCACTGGGTCCAGTCATGGCATCTATCAGGAATTAGGCAGGGAAACTAATCTTGGATAGTGCGCCAATTCATTGCTTGATACCCCCAGGCACATCCACTTAGACGTACATGACATCGACACATATATGTATGCACTGAGGATTGAAATGTGATAAGAAAATGGTTTTCTTGACAAAAGTCCATCTTGACATGCATACATACTGAAGATTTCATAAAGAATGCATCCAGGTAAAAAAAAACACTGCAGTGATAAAGCAGAACAGAAAAATAAGCATTATACCCCAACAGTGAGATAATCCTTGGGTGGATTTTCTGTCTTTTTTCTGCTAACAGTGAGATAATGTGTAGAATATTTTGAAAGCAACGTGGTGGGTACAAATTATGATGAGTCTAGTGTCTCAGTGATTCGCTGGCCCCTAACAGGCAACTAATTATGTATATATACCAATATATAAAATGGGTTGAGTTGCAGCACATTATTTTTAGTTATGCATGATTATATATGTATGTGTATATATATATATATATATATATATATATATATATATATATATATATATATATATATATATATATATATATATGTCAATAAATATGTGTGTATAAATATATGTGTGTGTGTGTGTGTGTGTGTGTGTGTGTGTGTGTGTGTGTGTGTGTGTGTGTGTGTGTGTGTGTATATGTGTGTGTGTGTGTCTGTGTGTGTGTGTGCGAGTGTGCAACATCAACCCCGGGATTCATGAAGCTTGCGCCAGGTGCAGGCATAGCGTCGGTGATCTAACACCAAATATGGCCGCCGAGCGATTTGGGTATGAGCTGTTTCCACGTGCACTACCTGCGTACACCACAGCTGCACAGCTCCCGGCACATGTATGCTAATTACCCCATGTGCAGCAGTGTAGCATGCAGATGAAGGTATATAGCGATTCATGAAGTGGTGCAGGCTTAATGTAAGCATGCAGAAATGTAAACCGAAAAAACGTTTTACATTTTTTCAAACATAAAATCGGAGCCATGACAGTGGACCAAACTAACGTATTATACTGTTAATATATGCCAATGGCTAAATATATAGCCACTGGCATAAAAAAAACATGCACAACACATAAAAAAGAACATTTAATGTCATGGCCACACTAACACAAAGTAAAATTGCAGTGCATCAGTGCACAAACGGGATCACAATGAAAATATATTTATAGGTAATAAAACTACAATGTAATACATTTCATAAATTCCCCATAATAGTCAGTGGCACGCATGCTACACCACAACCATGGCGCAAGGGTTGCTAAGGGGCTGTGACAGTGTTCTGCGTCGTAACTAGGAATTAGTAGTCAATGCCATGCAAATGAGACAAGTAATACTAAATCGCAAAATCCCCGCAGGCGTAAGAATGTACCTCACAGCGTAGCGGTACAACACGGAGGTGTGGCCTGGAGATAAAGATGACATCAGGAGAGGGGTGCGCCACCTTAGCTGTAAGCACATTGGAGCATTGCTAATCCGGTTTGCCTATTGCTAAGCAAAGCCGCAGGATAGGGGTGTGGAAGTAGCCATAGGTTTGCTTAGCTGAGAGCACACAAGGTAACTGAAAGTGCATGTGAACGTGGATGAAAATGCGCTGGAAACGTGCACCACAGCTGAAACAGGAAGGATACGGGAAGACAATAAGGAAATGCTGCAGCATGGTAATTGGAGTACAATGAGTAATTAACACCTAGGAACCCACAGTGGGCCATTGACAACAGCTAACAAGGCTGCTATCAGCTACCTGCAGAACAGGAAAGGGGAGGTGCCGTACTGCAAATAAAAGAGAACTGTCACAGCAGAACAAAGCAAACTTGCAGTAGATCAGCTACATAACACATTTTGCTACACAATCCTGGGTTGGGAAAGTACAAAACAAATTCCAACAATCCAGAAACGGTGCCCACGAACAGAATCCAAGGCTCGGACAATGACTGTAGAGTGATAAAACCTCCTTTAATTGACAAAAAGTCACAACAGAAAAAAGTTCAAAAAACCAAAACTATGGAAATATATATAGTGAACCAACAAAATCTGTAGAATATGATTCATAAATCGACAGGTTAAGCGCTTTCGTCTGACCTCCGTCAGACTTCCTCAGAACCTTGCACTGATGTCAATTAAAAGTTTTTAAATACTTTTTGGCGCCAACTGTTTGCCAACAAGTTGTTATTTAAAAGGGCAACATAAAACTTGAATCATGTAAGTGTCAGCATATATACAGAATCTGTGTCTTATAGAATGTGCAAAACATAGCATGTGCAAAATTAGCATGTGCAAAATATCCGCATCTGCAACAGAATAATACACATGTTGCTCATAAAACATAATATTATATACATATTTAACAACAATAAATAGACAAAATTCACAAACAAATAATCTACTACTAATACAATTAAATACCTATTCTAAAAGTATAATGTAAGTCTGAGTACCTATTAAAAACTACTTGTTGGAAAATGACATACTCCAATACATATTAATAACACTTGATCAACTACCTGCAGTGCCTATATTGCTTGAAAATATATAGATGTAATGAGTTAAAATAAATAAAATATATGAATCTATTAATATATTAAAACCAAGTAATATATACCTGAACACGTCTAATTAAGAAGTGTCCAAATGAAGAGGTGATAAGAGTAAAAACTAATGGATAAGTGAACTAAGGGCAGTGTATATAACTGGAGATTTAACTAATGGATAAAAGTTTACTAATCAACTGTAATAATTTGTTACAAAATGATTTTGTGGCCGTATACAAATGCATTATTATAAAAATATAAAAATGTAAAAATGTAAAAATGTGATGATAATGAACATAAGTCTGAACATTCTGAAACACCCAAAAGTAATCTAAGGACAACTAGAATAAATGATATAAATGGACAACCTAAGGATGTGTCAGAAGCTAATATAAACCATTGGATAACACACCCATTCCTAAAAACGAAGCAGGCACTTCGAATATAGTCCCCTATATGGTTCACAAGTTTGAATAAATAGTGTGAGCATCATTGTGAACTGCATACGCTAAGGGAAATAAGTCACAAAATACAAATACACTACTGCTCTGCAACCAGGCTACTGAGAATCAACATGTATTAAGCTGTAAGAATGGCTTTATACTGATAAAGTCATTCAGTCCTGGTTTTGATGTAGAATCACAAAATATCTGCCATCTACTTTCAAGGGCCGAGAGTTGGATCTTCCAATTCTCATTGCCCCTACTTGTGTCAATAGAGTCAATGATGGCAAACTTAAAACTATGGTTATTACCTTTGTCTGAAACATGCCTGTACAGAGCATTTTTATCGTCCTTCCGCTGAATTCTATACAAATGCTCGTATATCCTAGTTTTTAATTTCCTTTCAGTTTTGCCTATGTAATAGGCTGGACAGGATATACAAGTAGCTAAGTAGACCACCCTTTGTGTATTACAATTACCCTTGCGTGTTTTGATTTTGGTCTTCAAAACATTGTCTAATTTAATGTCCATACTAGTATTGATGAAGTTGCATTGTCTACACGTACCACATTTACGTGTACCTTTACTAATGATCTTGTTTCCTTTTAAGTGTTCAAATAAATATTTCAAATTGTGAGACATTTTATACACAATTTTTGGGTCTCACTCCCTAAAGTACCCTCCTTGTCCGAAAGCATAAGGATTTCCCAATGTCTAAGTAAAATTTCTTTAACCAAATTGGAATAAGGGTTGTATCTAATAACACAAACTCGCTTGTCGTCAAAGCTTGCTGCTCTCTTCGAATTAGGCACTTGAAGACCCAAAAGTGGTAAATATTTTTTCCCCCATTCACTGATAACATATTGAGTAACGTTGTTTAACATGTCCTTGGGATACCCACGATCCAAAAACATGTCGTGGATATAGGCAAGTTCTCTTTCCATACCTTCTTTTTCTGAAGACATGCGAGCTGCGCGAATACACTGCCCTTTAAACACGTTACGAAACATGTAAGGGGGATGATTACTATAGAAATTTAAATAGTCATTAGAAAAGGTCTTTTTTCTATGTATACTAGAAGTAAACTTAGTACCATTATTACTAATGTACGTGTCCAAGTGTGAAATTCCAGTCCTATCAATACTATGCGTAAATCTCAAAAACTGAGTAGTGTTATTAATAAAGACTATAAATTCATTAAGCTCGTCAAGTGATCCATTCCACAAAATAAATAAGTCATCCAAAAATCTAGTGTACAAAAGTATTTTACTAAAATGTTCACTTTTAAAAACAAATTCAGTTTCCCATTCCAACATGATCATATTGGCATAAATGGGGGCGCAGGATGCACCCATTGTTTAAAAACTTTTAATATGGACAATATAGATGCTTTTCTTAACGACGAGGTTATTTTTAAAAAAGATGACCAATTTTTTGACAATCATTCTAAACAAGGAAGACATTGCAGTACTAATAAGGACAATATCAAGTCCAAGATAGTTTTACTTGGCAAAAAGCTTATCCAAATCAAAAGTGTAAAAACTGACAGTGCCTATTTGAAACATTGTTTGAACCTTAAAATTGTACCTAAGGGATTGAGGTTTTTTAAACTCCCATTGGGTTTGGATTTTAATAATACTATTATTAATGATTTTAACAGTATGTTTGACGATTTTGGTTTTGTGTTTATGAAAAGACTGTTGAAATACAATGATGTGAAGGTGGTGGAACTTACCAAGGATATAGAGATGTTGAATGAAAATATTATTAGAGATGTAGATTTTGACCAATGGGGGGATTTGTACCATAGACAGTTTGCTACAGCAGAAAATAAAAATACATTAATATTTAATAGAAAATTAAGGAAGATAGACAGGGACATGGAACTTTATAAAAACAATAGGGCCTATATCTGGCCTAATACTAATAGGAGGGATGGCCCCCAACAGGAGAAACATTTAGCATACAATGAACGGACTGATAGAAACACACATGATACAAATTTTCAAGGGGGGAGATTTTTCCCTGCCCCGAAACAATTCAGGAGGCAATATTAGATGAGGAAGGTCCTTGTGAATTACAATTAGGATCAAGTAGGCAGCCAGACCATCTGGAAATAACTGGGGAAGTAACACTGTCACCTTCTAGTGATGTTGATGCAATATTACCTGCTGTGGCCAAGTCCCCACCAACTAAACAAATCACCCATACGTTCAATGGGTTTAATGTGTTTAATTACACGGATATGGTGGTTACACAAGGGCATGGTTCCTTGTTTACTAAAGGCACGAAATTCATTCCTACTAGTAAATTTAACATTGTGGACACTATTAAAGAGGTTAAGTATTTTAGCCGTAGGATTAATTTTTCTATTTTATTTAATAACAAAAATAAGGCTCAGAATACGACCAGTATTAATTATTGCAAAAGACTTACAAAGAAGAGTGTGATAGTTCCGGCATACCATCCACAAGTTCTTCATTACGAAAAACTAGTGTCTAAAGACATTTACAATTTGTATAGTGACATTAAAATGAGTAAAGATTATACTAAGGTGTTCATTGACAATTTAAACAATGACGAAAGGGATTGTCTTAAACAGATTAGAGAAAATCCTCACATTAGAATAATGAAGCCCGACAAGGGCGGGGGGATTGTGTTATACAACACTTTGGATTATAATAGTGAGATATTAAAAATACTGTATCATTCAGGGAATTATGAAGTTATTTCCATTAACCAAGTACACATTGGATATAAAAGAATTGACTTGGTCATAGAAGAATATCTTTTGGACAATAGGATCACTAATGACATTTACCAGTTTATCAGAGTGGAGTTTCCAAAAATGGCTACGATTGTGGGAATACCCAAAATTCATAAGGATTTGGAACATCCCCCATTCCGGCCGATCATTTCTGGCTCTTTATCTAAGGCATTTAAAATTGGTGTTACCATTGATGAATGGACCAAGCATGTTTACGAAAGAGTCAACCACCTTATTAAGGATTCCTGGGACTTTCTGGGGAAACTTACACAAGACTTATGGAGGAAGGAGGTGATATTTGTCACTATTGACGTTATCGACTTATATTCCAGCATACCTAGAGACATTGGGCTTGAATATTTTCACAATAGTCTTAGGAAATTCTCCAATTTAAGTAATGACAAGGTTAACTTAATTGTGGACATGATGGGGCTTGTCCTCGATCACAACTATGTACAATTCCAAGGAGAGGTGTTTAAACAAGTCAAGGGGGTGGCCATGGGTGCATCCTGCGCCCCCATTTATGCCAATATGATCATGTTGGAATGGGAAACTGAATTTGTTTTTAAAAGTGAACATTTTAGTAAAATACTTTTGTACACTAGATTTTTGGACGACTTATTTATTTTGTGGAATGGATCACTTGACGAGCTTAATGAATTTATAGTCTTTATTAATAACACTACTCAGTTTTTGAGATTTACGCATAGTATTGATAGGACTGGAATTTCACACTTGGACACGTATATTAGTAATAATGGTACTAAGTTTACTTCTAGTATACATAGAAAAAAGACCTTTTCTAATGACTATTTAAATTTCTATAGTAATCATCCCCCTTACATGTTTCGTAACGTGTTTAAAGGGCAGTGTATTCGCGCAGCTCGCATGTCTTCAGAAAAAGAAGGTATGGAAAGAGAACTTGCCTATATCCATGACATGTTTTTGGATCGTGGGTATCCCAAGGACATGTTAAACAACGTTACTCAATATGTTATCAGTGAATGGGGGAAAAAATATTTACCACTTTTGGGTCTTCAAGTGCCTAATTCGAAGAGAGCAGCAAGCTTTGACGACAAGCGAGTTTGTGTTATTAGATACAACCCTTATTCCAATTTGGTTAAAGAAATTTTACTTAGACATTGGGAAATCCTTATGCTTTCGGACAAGGAGGGTACCTTAGGGAGTGAACCCCCAAAAATTGTGTATAAAATGTCTCACAATTTGAAATATTTATTTGAACACTTAAAAGGAAACAAGATCATTAGTAAAGGTACACGTAAATGTGGTACGTGTAGACAATGCAACTTCATCAATACTAGTATGGACATTAAATTAGACAATGTTTTGAAGACCAAAATCAAAACACGCAAGGGTAATTGTAATACACAAAGGGTGGTCTACTTAGCTACTTGTATATCCTGTCCAGCCTATTACATAGGCAAAACTGAAAGGAAATTAAAAACTAGGATATACGAGCATTTGTATAGAATTCAGCGGAAGGACGATAAAAATGCTCTGTACAGGCATGTTTCAGACAAAGGTAATAACCATAGTTTTAAGTTTGCCATCATTGACTCTATTGACACAAGTAGGGGCAATGAGAATTGGAAGATCCAACTCTAGGCCCTTGAAAGTAGATGGCAGATATTTTGTGATTCTACATCAAAACCAGGACTGAATGACTTTATCAGTATAAAGCCATTCTTACAGCTTAATACATGTTGATTCTCAGTAGCCTGGTTGCAGAGCAGTAGTGTATTTGTATTTTGTGACTTATTTCCCTTAGCGTATGCAGTTCACAATGATGCTCACACTATTTATTCAAACTTGTGAACCATATAGGGGACTATATTCGAAGTGCCTGCTTCGTTTTTAGGAATGGGTGTGTTATCCAATGGTTTATATTAGCTTCTGACACATCCTTAGGTTGTCCATTTATATCATTTATTCTAGTTGTCCTTAGATTACTTTTGGGTGTTTCAGAATGTTCAGACTTATGTTCATTATCATCACATTTTTACATTTTTACATTTTTACATTTTTATAATAATGCATTTGTATACGGCCACAAAATCATTTTGTAACAAATTATTACAGTTGATTAGTAAACTTTTATCCATTAGTTAAATCTCCAGTTATATACACTGCCCTTAGTTCACTTATCCATTAGTTTTTACTCTTATCACCTCTTCATTTGGACACTTCTTAATTAGACGTGTTCAGGTATATATTACTTGGTTTTAATATATTAATAGATTCATATATTTTATTTATTTTAACTCATTACATCTATATATTTTCAAGCAATATAGGCACTGCAGGTAGTTGATCAAGTGTTATTAATATGTATTGGAGTATGTCATTTTCCAACAAGTAGTTTTTAATAGGTACTCAGACTTACATTATACTTTTAGAATAGGTATTTAATTGTATTAGTAGTAGATTATTTGTTTGTGAATTTTGTCTATTTATTGTTGTTAAATATGTATATAATATTATGTTTTATGAGCAACATGTGTATTATTCTGTTGCAGATGCGGATATTTTGCACATGCTAATTTTGCACATGCTATGTTTTGCACATTCTATAAGACACAGATTCTGTATATATGTTGACACTTACATGATTCAAGTTTTATGTTGCCCTTTTAAATAACAACTTGTTGGCAAACAGTTGGCGCCAAAAAGTATTTAAAAACTTTTAATTGACATCAGTGCAAGGTTCTGAGGAAGTCTGATGGAGGTCAGACGAAAGCGCTTAACCTGTCGATTTATGAATCATATTCTACAGATTTTGTTGGTTCACTATATATATTTCCATAGTTTTGGTTTTTTGAACTTTTTTCTGTTGTGACTTTTTGTCAATTAAAGGAGGTTTTATCACTCTACAGTCGTTGTCCGAGCCTTGGATTCTGTTCGTGGGCACCGTTTCTGGATTGTTGAAAGTACAAAACAAGAAAGCTGGCAGCTGGAGGCATGCCTGACAATGGGAGGGGAATCAGGTTGAAAAGTGAAGTAAAGGGCAATAGATAAATCACGGCAGCCAAGCGTAATTCAACACCAAAGGCCCCACAACAGCAGTACCTGCTGTAAAACCCATAATTAAGATACCCTGCAGCTGGAATTGCACATACACACCAAATTACACCAGCAGCATCCATTGCACAATAGCATAAAGTGTGAAAGCACCTCACCACACGTGTATTCCCAGACATTCTGCACCATTGGTGTATACAGATGGGGAACTTTTAATATGTACATGTTAGGGGCTGCCATAACTTTGATTCACCAGCATGTGTTGAAGACTGACGGTGGTGTGGAGGATGATGCTGACAACCATCTCAGGCACCGGAGGAGGAGAAGAGTGTTCAGACCCAGGGTAATCTGCCAGGTGCTACATGATCTGGAGATAGTAGAGCGTTACAGCAACTTGTTGAGCTGTGCCGGCCACGCCTCAGAGTCAGAAATAACAGAGGGGAACCTATCCCAGTGGACACGAAGGTATGTGTAAGCTTGAGAATACTAGCCACAGGTACCTTTCAAAGCCCAACTGGGAATATCATGGGGATCTCACAGGCATCAGCATCCAGAGTACTCCACCAGTTCTGGATGCCATGTTACCACATGCCAATGAGCACATATACTTCCCCCGAATGCAGGAGGAGTTGGCCAGCAATATGCGTCTCTTCCACCATGTTGTAAAATACCCGGAGGTACTGGGTGCAAAGACTGCATGCACATACACAACAAGTCACCACCCGGTGAGCAGGGTAGGCACTACATAAACCACAAGGGATACCCCTCCATCAACTGCCAGGTCATGTGCAATGCCCAGGGCATTATCATGGATGTGTGTGCTGGCAGCCCTGGAAGCTATCACAACTCCCACATCTGGCATGCCTCACAGCTGTATCAGGTATTTGCCAGGGGGACATCCCATATGGCCACCTGATGGGGGATGCTGGCTATGCACTGGAACTGTGGATGATGACTCCCATCAGAAATGCACACACACCCTTGCAAGAACACCATAATGAGGCACATGCAGAAACCAGAATCATCATAGAGCATGTGTTTGGGATGCTGAAATCATGGTTCCTTTGCTTGGACATATCTGGTGGAGCCTTGCAGTACTCTCCAGGCACGTGTGTCCATATCTTCATAGTATGCGCCATGCTACACAATATGATCCTGTGGAAACAGCTGCAGCAGAGACAGAATGGTGAAGGCCCTCACAGCCCACCACCATTGCCAAGGGCCCCACAGGTACAGTGGGACTCAGACCATGAACACCCAGTGCCAGCCCCAGTAGGCAGACGGAGGCATACTCAGTATGCCCATGCCCTGGCAAAGAGGGAATGTACAGCACAAACACTGACAGTGTAGGCACCTATGGACTGACACCCTTCTCCACCTGCACACACAGTAAACATGGATGGCACACACACACACACACACACACACACACACACACACACACACACACACACGGCCACCTGTAAATTGTCATGTATAGGTGGTCTACTGTATGCATCCTACATAGTCTGCCCTCAACTATTGTACACACAACTGCCATTGGCACAAGGTAAGTCAATACCTGATTAGTAAATTAAGCTATCAGCATGTGTCGATACTGTATGTATAGGTTCATAGGTACATAGGTAGGTACATGCCTAACTGCCCAAGGCCATTCATAAGCCTAGCCAAAATGTGTCGGCTGTTGCCACCCCATTGATTAACTAACTATCCCTCTGTGGAGCAGAGCAAATTGCAGGATCCCTGGGGTGTATCCACTGTTCCCCAACTATTCTGCAAGGATTCCCTGGAGTGTTAGTGAGGGGCTCCATATAAAGTAATCAGGGATGTAGTTCCAAAGCATGGGGAGTACCCATGACAGGAATCTGTCACTCCATCATCTTCCAGTTATGGTTGTGGCAAGGTGTAGCTCATTACAGTGCATGGCTCACAGTGACATGGACTCCCATAGGTAGAGCATATCCATTAAGCCTGACTTGGACATGGCTTTGTTGGCCAGCAAATATCATCTCTGAGTAAATGAGATGCCACTGAGTAATGCAAGAGTTTGTGCAGTCTAGCATCATAGGACACATGTCTGAGGGCATTATCCCTCTTGGCGAGGTAAGTTCGTGGCCCTTCCAGCTGTTGGATGTATCTTCTGAGGTACATCCAAAATAGGTTATCATACTCGATGATGGGATTGATGAGTGATGAGTAAAGGGACACAATAACCTCAGTCTGTTTAGATGCAAGCCCTTAAGTAATCAGATGGTGTGCATAGACGGATGTCCTAACTACTTCACAGATATGATTGTCAAAGGAGAGATCACTATCTAATGTAGTCCCCACATACCCATTACATCATCTGAATTATAGTGTCTGCCACTCATGTGTTAATGTGTGTGTGTGTAGTTTCCCAAAATGGACTGACCATGCAGTATGTGGTCTTTAGCTGGAGGCCATGACTCTGACACCCTGTGTTAGTCTATGTGAGGCCCCTTGAAGGACGTCTGTGACAGCTGGACTGTCAGTTATGGCTCCCAGTCTGCAGTAATTGCCAAACATGGTCTGCTGTAGTCCACCTGTGTTAGTCCATAACTCTGAGAAGTATATGGCAAACAGTAGGGGTCCCAGGACTGAGTCCTGTGGGACACCAGTTGTGACTGGTCAAGAGTTGGACCTGGAGGCTGCTAGGCTTAACATGTGGGCTCTGTGTGTAAGCCTGTTGGCAACCCAACCTGTGATATATGAGTGTATGTACTGGCTGGTGAGTGTAGAAATAATACCTGAGTGGGGAATGGTGTCAAAACCTTTGGCAAGGTCCAGGTAGTATGTGTGAACTACCACACCCCACACCTAAAGTCTAGGTAACTGTAAGATGTCAAACAGGTTCAGTAGGCATGATATGCACTCAATCAAGCTGATCTGGGTTGGTTCAAGTGTCTGGAGGTTACCATTGTCTATGTTAATGAGTGCCATGAGAATGTGCTCCATAGCCATGCAGATCAGGCTACTCAGGCTTATGGGGTGGTAGTTACCATGGTCAGTTGTGTCACCACCTTGGTGGATTGGAATAGCTGTTGCCATGCGCCATTGAATGGCCATGTAGCCTGTGTAGAGGTTGATGTTGAGTTGTTATATTGGGCAGGGAGTCACTTTGCTTTGTAGTGTCTGCAGGATGCAGTCTGGGACACCATCTGCCTCCATTGATGCTCTGTCATGCCATTTGAAAGGGCCATTACCAACTGTATGTCTCAGATGTCTGGGATACTGTAAGTTTTGGGTATTGCTGTGGGCCCTGTAGGGGGAGAAGCTTGCTCCGAATGTATCATCAAGTGTGTTGGTGATATCAATAACGTCAGTATATTCAGTGCAATATTGCACCAGCACAGTGCAAATCTGTGTGTTACTGCTTAGATCCTTGACATAGCCAAGGAAGCCTTTGTGGTCATATTCTGAATCCATGCCTATTTACCTGTGGATGTCAGCCTTGGATGATTATATGAGTAACATAAGTATCTTGTTAATACTGGTCACGGATGTCTGCATGTCTTGGGATTTGCTGTTGTTCTGGACTACTGTCCTACTTCTGTTGTATAGCCTGTATAATGCAGGTGTTCAGCAGACTGGTGTCCTTTAAAAAAAAAAAATGTTTTAAGTAGCAGTAATGTGGATGTGCCTTTAAGACACAAGATTTTAATTAGAAGTGTCATGTGACAAAAAAGGTGTGTATATATTGCTTGTGTTGAAGTTTGTTCAGTTTCTGATGAAGTCTTGCCACATGTGCAAGACAAAAGCGCTTCATTAAACTAAAAGAGAATTAAACTGAGAATTTGCTTTGGTGTTTCCAAGCTGTCTTTTTGTTTTTCGCATGTTTCCCATCTGTGCTTGTGTCCCATCTTTCCTGTAGGTAACCTACTGGTAAGCAATACAAAGCCTGAAACCTATACAAGTCCACTAGCTTCCAAGATAGGCTTTTGGAGTGATTATGTATAAGTAGTATGTATGCTATTGCTGTACTTAACTGTTGTCTGACTACATTGTGATTTTACACTGTATATTGTGATCAGAGAACTCTGTATAATCACATATGATGCTGGAGATGGCCCGCACTGTAGAGGTTCACAGATAGGTAGTAGGCTATCCGCCCAAGGGCATTTAGAAGCATAGCTACAGTGTGTTGGCTTTATCTGCACCATTGATGAAGTAAATGAGCCTCTGTCAAGCATAGCCAATGAAGTGATTCCAGGCAGAGTTGCTGGAAGCTGTTGAAGACTCGGGTGCTGTAGGGTGATAGGAGCACACAGTGATCTCAAAAGGACATGTTAAAATGACAACCCAACAGGTCTTGCAGCTATAAAACTGGAGTGGCTCCCCCACACCCTGGCTGAAAGTTTCTGGGACGCATGATCCCAGGGGTGTATATACTGTTTGCCCAGTCACACATCAAGGTTTCCCCTGAAGTGTGTCAGTGAGGGGCTATGCCAAATGTAGTTAGGATGTTAATGTATAGTCTCTCAATTTATGTGTTATGTCGGTATTTTGAGAAGCTCACTTGATGTGGGTGACTCCACCTGTTGTGTAGCCAAACTTACACATAGGATTCATGGACAAAGGAAATAGGCAGAAGGAACGTTAATGTCAATAGTGTATTGGCTACAGCATTTGCATAATATCTGTGCAGTCGTGGTTCAAATCCCAATAAAGTCAGAGATGTTTTACATGTTACATAGTATACCTTAACCACAGCTTGCATATATAGGTAGTATTCCACAGAATAATAAACATTTAGAACACACATAAACCCATGTGTGCTGGAGAGTACAGTTAACAGACAATGTAATGTTATGTAAGCACATGGTGAGATGTTACGTCACTGAAATGTATATATCCTGAGTAGTTAGCAGAAGTGGCCATATTTGCGTGCACAGGTTATAGGATGTAAAGTTTGTTTAACTGTGTACAACCGCTGGTATAATGTCGCAGAAACACCTTTAAACCTGTGTACAACTGCTTAAATTAGCCTTATTCTGTAGTAAAACATGTCTAATACATTGCAGGTGTTGAACCCTGGACCATGCACACCAGTCATGGGACCTAACACTAAGCCACCTAATCTGTATACATGGTAAGTAGTCGTTAGACTACACCTTATACTACAGGCATTTCACAGTACAGACCACAAATGAGACAGTCACTTTGTGTACATATGTACAGTACATTGTAATGTACTGTAATGTTTAAATCAATATATAGAAGTCTAAGTATGTATACATGTTATAAATTAATACTAAATATATCTATCTATCTATATATATATATATATATATATATATATATATATATATATATATATATACATGTCACTGATGTGTGCACATAGATAAAAAATATGTATGTATATATGTATATAACATCTATAGCCATATATATATATAAAAACATCTATGAACACACTTTGTGACACAGACCCATTCCAAATGGATAGAAGTGTACGCAAAACACATGCCGCTCTGGTATTATAACTATTAATATAAACCTAACTCCCCATAGAAGCAATGGTTGCTGTGTATGTGGAGATTGGTGTGGGGAAGGACTGCTGGCTAAGGGAATATGCATCAAGGAGGGCCTGTGTCGGATGTTCAT
The DNA here is from genome assembly GCF_019279795.1 of Protopterus annectens. Taxonomy (NCBI): domain Eukaryota; kingdom Metazoa; phylum Chordata; order Ceratodontiformes; family Protopteridae; genus Protopterus; species Protopterus annectens. The sequence goes on along the minus strand of NC_056733.1, from coordinate 359,605,483 downwards.
TACATGAACTGGAGGGGTACAAATGGAGTATGGGCACAATGTAAAAAGGACACAAAACAAGAACCATTTTCATCCATAATACTCCCTGTCAGGTCACATTGCAAACTGACTTCAACAAACATATAAACATTAACAGGTATCATACATATGTACACTAACTGACTTACACATTTGTTTGCAGTAGTGAGGAACAGCTGTAGTACACTGCCCATACTAAACACCATAAAAGTTGTACATATCTCAGATACCTCAGTGGTAAATCCAGTGACTGCAGTGTTCATGGTCCCGGTTTCAAGACCTGCAAGAGCTGTTACGTCTTTTTGAGGTCCCAAATAAGGGATGTTGGATGCAGGTTATTAAAGCACTTTTAAGCAGACGTTAGCGGGTTATTGTGCCGGTAAGTGCTGGTGAGCGGTGCTTAAACATGACTACACGGATAAGCACCACACAGGTTTAACCTTTGCTGAACATTGTGCAGATCACAGGCAAAGCCACCCACATCCGTTGAAATGTGCGTTAATCACCCTTGCACAACCAGTGCCTGCTCTGAGAGGTAAAATGACCACTACCAGGATGAGAACACGCAACCATGTACAAAATCTTCACAATAACCTACCACTAAGCTACCAGAGATGTACCAACGGCAGTTGTGTATTCTGACAGGTTAAAATACAAAAGGAAGGATTATGTGGAAATAGGACAAACCGCCATGTACCCAATGAAAGGTGCATGCTATAGATATATATATATATATATATATATATATATATATATATATATATATATATCAACATATATAGAGAGAGAGAGAGAGAGAGAGAGAGAGATATGTCAATATATAGGGATATACATATATATGTAGATATATAGATAGGTTAACAACATCTACACAACCATGGAGATACATATAAATGGGATACCTACCAAATACTGAATGTTTGACATACCGACACACGTAATCACGAGGCTTAACGACTGAAAGACCACAGTACCGAAACACCAGAAGTATGAATTTTAAAATCCTGATGTTAAGGGACATTTAGTTAGTGTTTCTGGTGTTGTGGTTCAGGTAGGTTACTGTGTTACTGTGTGTAAGTGTGTTTCTGAGGGCTGTAGTGTGTGTAAGTGTGTGTTCTGAGTGTGGTGTGTGTTTCTGGGGGACTGTAATTTGTGGGTGTGGGTTTGCTTTGGGTGTCTGTGCAATCTCGGAGGTAGAATATTAAAGTGGGGGTGTGTGGGGGCACAGACACCCACATGGGGGGTGTAGGGGGGCTTGCCTTCCTGCTCATACGTAGTGTAGGATGGTTTGTTTGGATGTGGTGGGTAGCAGTGTATCTGTGTGTGCGTGTGTGAGTTCTGTGTTTGTGTTACTTTCACGAGTTTGACTGTCATGAGTTTGAGTGTTTGGTAATGTGGGGTTTGGGAGTTTGGGCCCGGTACTGTAGGCGTCGGAATTGTGTACATTCAGGATTCTGTAGGTATCCCGTATACAGCGGTTGAAATGTTCAAATATGAGTATAACATGGACCATAGCAATCACACATTCCACCACGACCAAACGTTATGAGCAAAGGACATGGAGATTATATGCCTATACACTATTACAAATATGTGTTATGGACATGAGCCAAAGATAGGGTTACCACCTCACCCACTTTGCGAGGGACAGTCCCTCTTTGGACGGTTGTGTCCTGACCAAAAATAGTAAAAATTCCAAATTTCCTGAGATTGTAAGACATAATTATGTCCCATATTTAATGTAATAGTTGCATAAAATAGTTATTTTTGTATCTAAAATACCTACATGTTACAAGAAACAATATAATCAACTAAACTGCTACAAGAATAAGCTTTTATTTAGGCAAAAATGTAAAGTTCTATTCTTTGTACTGACTGTGGGTTTGTGTTGGCCTGTAAAATCTGATGTGTGTCCCGAAAATGTCCCACTATGGCCATTTGAAAAGGTGGCAACCCTAGCCAAAGAGGGTCAGTCACCAACCCAACTCCAATGACTGCAAATACCTATGACAGAAATACACAAATACCTTTCATGTAGCAACACTTTATTACATTCCGATGTATTGCTGAAAGGATTGAAGGACTAACATCACCTGCATGCTATACAGGAACCAATTAACAGTGCCTTAATGAATCAGCCTGCAATTACCATAGTATTAGTCCACTAAAGGATAGGTGCTCAACTAGGGAAGGAACCCTCACACACATATCAAATATGTATAAAAGCAGTTCCTACACACCTGCATTGCTATGTACACCCACCAACATCTCCCCACACCCAAAACAATTACAATACATACTATAATAACATCACAAATCATTCACTCACTGTACAACATCTGCAGAAGCCTTAACATACCTTGTCAGAGACACACTAACATGGCCCTATGTGAAATAGTTGCTGTTATACAATGGAGCAGCTGCTGATGTTACAGGGTTTGTTTGCACTAATCCCATTTCAGACGGTTGTGTGTACACCAGGAAGTGTTGCCAATTACTGATTAACAGCACAGTATGATACACATGTACAGCAAACCAAAGATGTCTGGTGAGCACACTGTAAACCACCCAACATTTTATGCATAGCCATACAGCTTTGAGCTGCCCAAACATCCTTGCCAGACTGAAACATCTGCAGAAATATTAGGTACAAACAAACCCTGTATAAGTAGCAATGTTCTGAAATATAACAGCTGTACTCACATGTAGAACAACATCTTCTAGTCCTTACACACAATCCACGGGAGTCATGAAGCTAATATATCTCTGTGTGTCTCCATATAGCTGTTGCAGTACATCACAAACAACCCATCCAGGCTGTCTTCCTTGAAAGTAAGGCAAAGGGACAACACCCAAGTGGAGTACTCAATTATACATCACTGTTGCCATGGTATTGGCTAATGGAGTAGCTGCACAGCTGATGTGCATGTAATTAACTACTTTGGAACACCAGTTGGTGGTCAGGATAGCACATGTTACCGATATTTAACTATAAAAGGATGGCTTGTCACACATTCAAACCATCTGTATATACCAGCAGAGCATTACAAAGAAGATTGAAACACAAACTGAAAAAGATTGAAATAACAGTCAACGACACCTCAGGTTACTAATAAGGTATGTAGAACACTCAGTATGTCTGTGCATGTAGTACCTGTTCTGTAATAATTAAAGTGTATGCAATGCATATAGTGGAAACAGTTATCTTGTAGTGATGTATTGTTGAGCATAGTAACGCTTGTAGTATTTATGTATGTACTGCTGTAGGCCACAAGACAAACAACTCATACACCACAAGAGATGTTATATAAGGACTTTGAACCCAACAATTCCTCTCCAGCCGCTATCAGTGGCAGGGTTGGTCCAACAAGTATGTGCTATAACAGGGGATAGTATATGTTGATATATTGTAACAGTAGGCATATATATGGGTGTATTACTGAGAATAACATGTTGAAGGTGGGCCTACAGTGCAATTATGATTTGCATTGTGGGATATTGTGCCAATAACTGTGTAATGTACAGTATTGTAGGCAGATATGAATTACATTTTACTTAGCATTACTGTTATGTTAGACAAACATTAATTATGTCTACTGGCATTTACAATACACAATAACAGGATACATATGACTTGTAGTCATCCGACAGTTTATCAGCATGATAGCAAAGTAAAATGGAAGAGATAGTTAATTATCCATGCACATAAGACATGTAATAGGTTCATAGGTAGGTACTAGGCTGTCTGCCCAAGGGCATTTATAAGCCTAGCTAGAGTGTGTTGGCTTCCACCACCCCCTTAGGTTAGTTCCCTGTGCCTCTGAACAGCAGAAACATTAGTTCCCTGCACCTCTGTCCAGCAGAGCCACTGCAGTGATCCCTGGGGTACATGACTTTCTCCCATCCACCCGTCAAGGTTTCTCTTGAAGAGTGCTAGTGAGGAGCCCTGCCTGATGTACATTGGAATCATGTTCCAAAGCATGGGGAGTCTCCGGGTCAGAAATCTATCCCTCCAACACATCCTAGTTATCGCTGTGGTTAGGTTTATATCCCTAGAGCATGTGGTTCTCAGGGGCTTTTTTTTAGGTGGAGCATATCCATCAATACTGGGTTGGACATGGGCCTTGTATGTCAAGCAGAGATCACCTTGAGTATTTGGTATGCAACCGAGTACAGCTGGAGTTTCTTTAGTTGGGCTGCATAGGTCATCTGTTTGAGGTCAGTAATCCTCTTGGTGTGGTACTGTTGTTGTCTTTCAAGCTGTTGCAGTTGTCTTATAAGGTACATCCCAAATGGGGTGTTGTATCCTTTAATGGGTCTAATAAGTCATGAGTAGAGAGGCACAATGGCCTCCTTTGTTCTAGATATGAACCCATTTGAGATTAAGGGTGCCACGTAGAAGGATATTCTAACCACCTTGGCAATATGGTTATTAAAGGAGAGATTGCTATCTACTTGGGTTCCCAGATCCCTTATTACCTTTTCTGTATGTAGGGTACTACCACCTATGTGGTAGTCCATGGGTAATTAGTTTTATCCAAAGGAGATGACTATACACTTTTTGGCATTCAGCTTGAGGCCATGTTATTGACGCCAGGTATCCGTCTCAGTGAGACCCTTCTGGAGGGTGTCTGTATCAGCTGGGGAACCAATTATGGCCCCTAGTTTGCAGTCGTCTGCAAACATTTTCAGTCAAAGTCCTCCTGTGCTTGCCTGTACCTCAGAGAAATATATACCGAACATGAGGGGTCCTAGGACCGAGCCCTAGGGGACACCACTTGTAACTGGTTTACAGTCTGACCTAGGGTATGCAACTCTCACAGTGTAGGTTCTGACTGTGAGCCACTTTGCAAACCATCTCGTGACATAGAGGTTAATGTGCAGGTGGATGGGTATGTCGATAATACCAGAATGGGGAATGGTGTTGAAAGCCTTTGATAGATTAAGGTAGGCTGTGTGGACCTCCTTACCCTCATCTAATGACTTGGTAACTGTCTCAAAGAAGTCCACCAGGTTTAGGAGGCATGGTCTGGCCTTAACAAAGCCAAACTGGGTGGGGTCAAAGGTTTGGAGGTCCCCAGTTTCTCTGTGAATGAGATCCATGATGATGTGCTCCATAGCCTTGCAGACCAGACTAGTCAGGCTTATAGGGCAATAGTTCCAGTGGTCTGTTGTGCCCCCACCTTTGTGGAGTGGGATAACTGTTGCTGTGTTCCATTCTGGGGGCAGAAAGCCTGATATGAGGCTATTATTGAACATGGTGCTTAAGTGGGGAGCCAGTTCATTCTGACGTTCATGTAAAACACAGCCTGGGATGTTGTCCAGTCCCATGGATGCTGTTTTTGGCTTTAGAGACTGCAACTTTTACCTGCGTAGTTGTGATTACAGGGACTCTGCATTCTTCCTGTATAGATATGGGCCCTTTAGGGGGTGAGAGGGGGGTAAATTTAGCAATGAACCAATCTGCCAGGATGTTGGCAATATCAGCTGGTTCTGTAATGTTCGTGCCTTTGTGCTGTAACTCAGAGCAGATCTGGGTGTTACCATTGAGATTTTTGACATAGCTATAGAATGCTTTGTGGTTGTCCTTGGAATTAGTGGTGGTTATGTTTACGTAGCTAGCTTTGGAGGATCTTATAAGGGATCTCAGCTTCTTACTGAGGCTGACCAGGGAGCTCCTCCACTCATGGGATTGTACTCTCTTTTGCAACAGTTTCTTCCTTCTGTTGTACAGATTGTTTATGGCAGGAGACCACCAGATCGGCTTCCTTTTTTGGAGGATAGCGTATTGGTTCTGTTTGGGATAGCACAATCCATGCACTCGTGTAAGTGCTTATAGAGTGCATTTGTGTAGGATTCAGCAGTTGTAACTGTATTGTCCATCTGCAGGGGTGTCATGAAGTGCATCACTTCTGTCTTAAGAAGCCTGAAGTTGGCTTTGTAGAAATATTTTACTGTGGTTTCCTTAATGGGGGGTGGGGGTGGGATATGGATATCAAGGATGATTAGCTTATGGTCAGATCGGACCAACGAGGAGTTGACTTCAGGTGTGGAACACCGGTCACTCATGTTGGTAACGACTAGGTGTAGGATATTGTTGCCCCTGGTGGGGGTGTGGATAGGTTGATAGAGGGCATTGGAGTTTATGAGTTCCAGAAAGCGTTGGGCTAATGAGTTGGTACATGAGTAGTTATCCCAGTTAATGGTGGGGTAGTTGAAGTCACCCATTAGTAGGGTGTTTGGTTGAACCCTAATAATTTCCAGTACATCAAGAAAAGAGGAGTGGGAATCCTGGGGCATGGTGGGGGATCTGTAGCAAGCTACAATTTGGATTGCACTTTTGTCCAGAATTAGTTGCACTTGGATAACCTCAGATGCATTATGCTGAAAAACTAGCCTGGAGGTGTGGATATCCTTAATGAATATGGACACACCTCCTCCTTTGGTATTTCGGTCCAAGTTACATGGCCGAAAAGCGTGCTATGAATTATAGCCTGGTAGTGCAGGGGTGCTCTCTGGAGCCCTGAACCAGGTTTCAGTCACTGCACAGATATCGATGTTCATCATTACAAGGAGTGCCTCGAGTGAGTGCATTTTGAGATTTAGACTTCTAGCATTGAGTAGCATTACCCTCAGTCTTTGCTTGACTGTTCCTGTTATGGTGGTGAATATGTTATTTGAACCTTGCCTAAAAAAGGCACTATAGGGGCAGCAAGAGCCTTAGTCAGTATCCAGAATCCCAGGGGCGACAGGTGCAGGCCATCTGTAGCAAAACATCGTGGTCTGTCGACCATGTCATCCCAAGCAGACAGATACTGGATACTGTTAGAATGACACCTGAAGCTTAACCAATTGTTGAAGTCAATCATTTTGTCTTTGTACTGCTGTATCATTCTGGGCGATGGCAGAATGCTACTCAGGGCTAGGGTCATAACTGCCTGGGCTACAAGATTGGAGAGCTCTTCCATGTCTCTTTTCATGTAGTCCAGGGAGGTACTTCTCAGGTCATTCACACCAACATGGACAATGACAGAGTCATATTTATACTTGTTGTGGAGTGACCTGAGTGTGTGTGTTATGTGGCAGATCCTGGTACCCAACAGGCAGCTGACAGTAACCTTCTCCTTGTTTAGCCTGGTGAGTGGGTCATCAGTGTGCCCGACTATAGAGTCACCTACGACTAGTGTATTGGGTACATTGTTTTGCCTTATTAGCTGTGGTTGTGTGGCACACTGAGTCTGTGGGCTATGTGTCATTGGAGTTTTGTTGGGGGATGGAGGTTGCTTGCGTTTCTGCTTTGGAGGTCTCTGTTGCCTAGACAGATTATTATTGAGAGCCTCCGTGAATGTTTTTGTGTTACTATGTGTGGATTTTGGTGGTGTAGATTTAGTGAGACTATGTGATGAGTGTGGTGTGGTGCAAATGCTTACCTTCTCCACATGACTGTCAAGTTCAGTCTTGGTTGGAGAGAGCTTTACCTCCACTTTGGCTAGATAAGTGCATATCTCACAGGTTGTAGTGTTGGGTGGTAGGAGTTGAGGGTTGTCTGTGTACATGAGGCAATTTCTACATTGCCTCAAGATGCCCATATTCATCAGATAGACAAGAGAGAAGACTGGGAGCTGACCCTTGGACATACCTTAATATAAAACTATTTTCCTCTAGATAAGTGAGGAGACTGGGTACAAGAGCTGTTTTACTCTAATCAAGTGAGAAAAGTATGTACCAAAACTGTTCACCTCTAGGTAATGAGGAAGATTGAGTGCTATAATAATGAGTAGCTTATTTAGTGCTTACATGTTCTGAACAAGTGCTGAGCATGAATAAACAATCCAGATAGCATCTTGGATAACATAAACACACTGCACACCCCCCCCCCCCGAACAGGTACGCCGTCATATATCCATGTACACTACAGAGCCCCTGTAACCACAACTATGCAGGTACAGGCTGCACTCAGGCTGCATGGGACCTGTCCACATCCCGGGTTGTATCATACACATATGGCAAAACAATTTGTTCTCCACATACACATCATGTAAAACATAGCTTCATGTCAGGCTGTGTACACACTGAATGGTGCACACCAACAGTTATCACAACCCACAAAGAGGGAGACACCACTGATAATGGGAGGTAATGCACTACTACCCTGCTGAGTCGGGTCTGAAAGGCCATGAACCTTGATCAACTTATTTGATGTCAGCAGTACAGATGTAGATGACAGTAAGGTTGATTTCACACTGCATATCATAACCTTGCCAGTTCATAGGACATCATCACCCATACTGTGTTCCACCTACACTCAGTATACTAGATGTACATTCCTGTGTCACAGGAGTGTTTTTCAACTGGACTGCTGGCAGAACCAACACTACAGAAGGTGTCTGAATAATACATGCACATCACACCAGTGCCAGCTATGGTAAGACAGGGTTAATTCATTGTACTCCCCCTTATTGTAGTCTATACCACACAGACTAACAGAAGGCATCTGCCTATTGGAGTATGTGAATGACTATGACCTAGGAGCAATAGCTGACTCAGAGTGATGTGGACAACATACAGAAGGGGGTTTGTGGGTGAGGTATGTGACATATGGCCACAATCTGACAGCTACATATTGCATTTTCACCCCTATGTTAATAACCCTGTACCCACGAACTACCACCTAGGCAGCGGTCAACATAATGAACATTGTGTGTAAGGGATGCAGCTGGGCAGTTGTCTTTCCTGTGATAATTACATCACCACACCTGTCAGGTAGTCATAAGTGGCAACCCTAATCATGACAGGGTGCCATCCATGAATATAGAGATCATTGTTTAGCCATACTCATCACTCAAGTGACCCATATCAAATCACATATTTCCTTTAAGGGGTATTGGCCATATTCAGATGGCCTACACCAGCCTTCCCAATCCCCATCTCCACTATGTAGAATGATGCCTACCCCGAATAAAGCCATGTCCAACCCAGTGATGTTGGACATGCTACACGTACACATCCTGATCTCAAACACATACTTCATGGACATCCACCTTCCTAGTACAAGGATCACCACATGCTGGACAGATCCTTGTCCCATACACTTTACATACTCCTGCCATACTATGCATCCCTGTCCAGCAAAGCTACACATTGCCTCTCTTTCAGGCATGGTGTGATGACCGCATGGTAAATGTATCACTGACCCTGTGGATCAGTTATGTGGCACTGCTTGACATGGCCCCAGAAACCCACCTGTTGGCTACAGCTAGGTAACATTTATCCTAGGCTCATACATGGCCTAGGGCATATAGCCTACTAGTTGACTTTGACCGTACATGCTATAGTTGATATCCATCCCTGCAAATACCATCAGGCTAGCCAGTGTCCCATGTGTATCACATGTGCAACACAGGTGATACATGGCAGGATGTTGAACTGCTGTACAGTGCCATGCAGATGTATATGGCAAAACACATACATGTAAAACCTTCCGTGATCAAGTCTGCAATGTCACAGGTCATGTCCATTAAGGCAGTGTAAGTCTTTATATGTGACATATACACAGCATCAAGGTCGACTGCATTAATGTGGACACATCCAGGCATGTGCTGATAGGTAAGAACACCAGTAGAGGCAAACAGACATGCCCACATTAAGACAGCATCCACATGGAGTATGAGCAATGTAATCAGGTGACACACACACATATATGGTGATAATATCCAATCACCATTGAGTGTCAAATGTGTGTGAAATAAACATGTCAGTGGTGTCAGTGTCATGTAGATTTGCAAAGACATCTATTTAATTGTAATAAATGTGATACACATGTATGTTCAGCTGTAGCTCTGTACGTCTCTGAGTTACAGTGACCTGTCTCCATCATTATGTCTTCCAGGTATGCTGCATGCAAGGCTACCATCTTATACCCGCTTGGAGGATGAGGCCCACATCCCATACCTACATGGTAATCATGATGTCCTGTTCAGCCATGTGCCACAGGATGCACATCAGCAGGATGCCCTGTGGCAGGAACTTCACAGGAGGGTTAATGATGTGGGTGGCCACAACTGCACATACCAGCAGGTGCACAGACACTGTACAGACCTAACTAGATGGGTGAAACAGTGTGTGAATGCAATCGCCAGGGAACAAGGTGCAACAGGTGGTGGGCCACCAACCCCACCCCCACTCATATGTACTGAGGAGCTACTGGCCAACCTGGAGACACCTGCAGAATAACATCCACAAGCCTTAGCTGATATTGTGGGGGTGGGTGTCTCTCAACCATGAGCCTGGAGTTGCCTGGTAAGTGACTACTGCACATATAACAACTATATTCTATATAGTTACATGTGTCACTGTACAATATGTAATGTAACATCACATGCAAGGCATGTGTACACACATGCCGCATACTATAGTATGCTACTCTGTGTATGCACACATGTCCATACTCCATAGTATAGTCTATTGTACTGGTGTATGGGTTAACATGAACATTGCACCCTGTAGCTATCATACAGGTGTGGATAATGATCATACTGCTGTGTCACTCCTATTTAGGTACCTCTGTCATTCCGCTGCAACAGCAGCCAATTGCAGGTGAGACTGTTATTATTTATTAGGCATGTTAATGCACAGATCTATCTGCCATGTGGCCATTTACCACATGTACACATAATGTATGGTCCTGTCAAAATATACAGGTCGGACCTGCAATGCATCACAATGGCTACCCATGTGCAATACTTACAAACTATGTGAAACACCAACATGAAACCTCACAAACTGTCATTACCAGATATGGGGACAGTTGTGCATACAATGTTGGATGTGTTGTTCACTGTAGGGACATGTACTACAGATCAGAACTACACATGTAGGGAATACAAACAGTACTATACAGTGAGCTGGAGTATGGCCAGCCCACAGGATTCACCGGTGTGGATTATACCCCTGCTATGAATGTCACACAATGTGATGTGCTATCTGACATGTCCATGACATGTAGTGGGCTGGCTGCAACACCGCCTAAATATCCTGAAAAACATATCCCACATACCAAACATACAACCCTTTGTCTGCATAACCCTGTCATCAGTGGAGCATATGACATCTATGGGTGTATGTCATATGGGACAACACAGACATATGAAAAAGATGCCCATCCAACCATTTGGCCAACACATATTCACACATGGCCATGGAGGATGGCCAGAGACATGAAGCAACACACACAGTAGACATGATGTGCTTGTGTGTGCACCCTGTCATACATTGGCTCCACATGGTCCAACTATGACCTTTGTGTAATGGTTATATTGCAGATGTGGAACACTAGACATCCTACAGGCCAGTGCACATCTTGTGTAGGCGTGACATCAATCCACCACATAAGATGTGTTGGACATCTTGAGTGTGTCACGACATGACAGCAGTCACCTGTACAGTTTCCACATACATACACAAACAACCACATCAGCCCACAGATACAGTACATTCCCCTTGCTGGTGTTGGATATCACTGTCATCTTTGCTCCTCATCTGTTTGTGTGTGGTACACAGATGTCATGTGGGACATGGTGTACTGACGAGTTTGCCATGTCTGGCCATAGTTTCCAGGCAGCAGCAATATGGTTGCAGATGTGCAGGGGTGTCATCCGTATACCCTTCAGTGACCTGTGTCACAAATTCCACATCATGGTTTAGTGTGTATACACCTCAGTGACGTGGGTCACATTCCACAGTATATATGTATTGTATCTGAACACAGTCATGGCAATGAACCGTGTCTGTAACTCACACTGTATAGCAATAGAGACACCTCATTATAACCTGCAATGGCCACGCATATCAGCTATGTGCTAAATGTGCAGTATATCTGTAGGGAGGACAGGCAACACTGCATTGGGACACCATTAATCCACTGTATATTTGACAGGACACCATTGTGTTAAACATGTATGCATATCATTGCACACATCAGCAGATCACATGTCATACTACATGTCATTGTCAAGGTCATATGCCACACATCAGGCAGGTGTACTGTTAACCTGTGCTGGTCTACATGGTGTTACACAGGGATGTATGCTAACTACTACTATGATTGTGCAATTTGCATGCCTTCTGCTATGACACATGCATGCTGTTGTGTACAATCCAGGGATGTATGATAACTACCACTATTATTGTCTGAGCTGCATGGTGTCTGCCATATCACATGCATGTTGCATGCCTTCTGTCATATCACATGTATGTTGGGTGCCATAACATGTTTCTGTGTGTGTGTGTGTGTGTGTGTGTGTGTGTGTGTGTGTGTGTGCGTGTGTGTGTGTGTGTGTGTCTCTATTGTATCGTTTGTAATATACAGTTCTTGTCTGCCCCTCACAGGTGATGTAGGTGCATTCCCCTCCTGCGGTCTATCTGATGTTAGTATCCCCACAGATTCTAGCTGTGATGTTGAATGTATGATTGAGGCACAAGCAGGGTTGTCAGGGGCTGAATATGTCCCATTGGTTGCCATTCCACCTATATCCCCCACATCCCCGCACAGAGTTCTCATGCCAACACATACCCCATCACCAGTGGCCATAGAGGAAGGACAGTTGGCATGTGGTAGCTTGGAACAGGAAAGTGTGGAGGCTATGGAAGGGGTGCCTGCACACCATGGTGCCAGCCAACTGATTGGTGATGCCCCACTCAGTCATGTGGCCAGTGCTGCTCATAGGAGGACCTCTGGCCAACATGCCCTTTCAAGACAGAGCGTAGCAGCTGGTGTCAACAGATGCATGTTTCAGGCTGTAATGGAGGCACAGGCACATGTTGAATGGCACAACAGAGATGATCAGAGGCTTCAGAGGGCTGCTGTCCATTCTTTAAACAACATCTAGGCAATGGCAAATGCTTAACAGCAGATTGCTGAAGTTTTGGATAGATGATTGGGTGATATGGTTGGAGTCCTTGACCATGGCATGACAATCCGCGAGCGTGAGCTGTCTGTGCTGGAACATCTGATAGGAGAGAGGCGTTGGGCACATGGACATAGGCCAGCTACATCACCTGTTTCAGGTCTATGCGAATGAGCTACCTCACATGCCCGCTCCCACAGTGGCAGTAGCAGTCACAGTGCAGCTGGTGTTGTGCTGTCCACACCAGGACACAGCAAGCCATGTGCACATGGCCCTAGATGGTCCCAACAGGGACACAGTTCCAGTGGACATGTGTCATTAGACAGTACCTAATCTGCACCCCTGCCTGGTAGTGCCCGAGGAACCCCTGGCAGGCACAGGTCACGTGGCCGTGATCAGACACTGTGAGCTGTAACACCTGGCCTGTACACTCCACAGCTGTCAATAATACCCCTGTGTAGGCCAGACACATGCCAGAACTGTGTGCATACATACATGCACACACCGGAAACATATGTAGGGCACGGCAACACACACATGCATAACATCCACACACACACAGTTAGATCAAAGGCCCCAACTCACACACATGATGTCATCCAATGGAGCAGCCTAGGCCTCTGGCAAACATCATCACCCTGTGCATATGATGATGCCTGTGCCACGTCCCTGTCATCCACACCATTGGTGCAGGGATATGCTCATATGGTCTGATGCACAGTGTGAACAGACTAGGAAAATAAGTGTAGATTACAATTGCTGTGTACTGTTGACAGGCAACAGACATACCATGTAGTACAGGTTTAAAATGCATTTTGTACTGTTAACAGTATGTGTCTTGTGTATCAACAGTAACTGCATGTTGGTCATGATGTCCTGCTTTCCTCCTTCAGGTCTAATTGCATGTGCCGGTTGGATGTCAGTGTTTGCAGTTAGTGCCCCATATGTAAATGTGGACTACTCACAGGTATGTACGAAAATACCAGCATGCACTTTGTAGCATCAACAGCACAGTTAGAAAGTCCCACGTTCCAAACACGTCTACAGATCTACTGATCCAAGAGCATTATAGCTGTGTATTAAGCTACTGTGGCTAGAGACGTGACATCCATACTGGGTGACATCACAGGTACAGTTAAATGGAGTGGGGAGTTAAGAGAGTAGTCTAGCTGATGACAAGGGTAGAGGCCAGTGGAAAGTGTGATGCCTCATTGGGAAGCAGTAATACACGTTCCCATGACAGGATGCGAACACACAACTACACCCACACACACTCAGGTATTCACACACATGTATTCAGAGACACAGTAACACACCCACACACTCACAGATTCACCAACACAGTAACACACACACACACACACACACACACACACACACACACACACACACACACACACATGCACACATGCACACAGTTGCTAGTGTTGAGGTGAGGACCCCTGCCTATGTGCAAATCATCATTACAGTACTGTACACTTACATGATGTGCCACAGAGATTACACATGTACAGGTAGTCAGTATGACCTAAGATCAAGGACATCAACAGGGATAGTAGATTGCATCACCTGGTGGGGGGAGGGGTCTTATCAGTTCACTATGGTAACATACATCATCATTCCAGGGACCAGACAGCCATACATACATACATACATGCACACACACACACACACACACACACACACACACACACACACACACACACACACACACACACACTGTGGCATTCACTATTGAATACACCTATGCCATGCACATACAGATACCTCACATGTGTGAGATACACACCCCTGCCTATGTCCAGCTTTCTAAATTGCAGTCTGTACAGATATCTACAACAGTGTGCAAGAGAGTGAGTAACAATTGAGATGTATTCCCCACCATACGTGACATATATGGACACACACGCAACCACACATGACAGTACTGTGAATCAAACACCTGCCTATCTCATGAAAGACTTGCAGCAGGATTGCACGTGTTACAAAGTGCACTGACACTTCCTTTGGCAACTGTGCTGATACATGCACACGGGAGGTCTTAACTGTTACAAGTGTCAAGTGAGTTACCTTCGGTGTCACCCTGACTGCTGTCTAAGTTGTGTGTGTTCCCTTTCAATTAACAGAACCATAGCTTAGTGGTTACACAGGTTATTTTAAGACTGCTTGTGAAACACCTGTGAGCTGTCCTCAGCAAACATCCATCTGCAAAGATGCCCCACCACTTAGTTATGTCCACACATCTGTCCATACCTGAAGTACATCTTACCGTACAGTCAGCATATCACCATATACAGTTGGCAATGTTGAGGCTGCATTGCAACTGCATGATGTACTAAGATACACGTCACCTGCAAACATCAGCAACTGCACACGCATGGTATCTGAATGCACACCACTACATGTACATGTGTGTAGGTCATTCTTTCCTGTCAGTTGGGCATGTTTGCAGGCATTGCAATTGGTGGACATGTGTAATGACATACATGACACATGGACTGTTGTATGATATGATAGGTGTCAAGGGTGACCAGTATAGTGGGAATGTTACCTCTGTCAATATTGATATCACACCTTATGTACTGTTAGCAGTCAGCAGCCTTGGATCTACCTTCCATGTGCATGTGTATAATGGCTGTAGCCACCTGTCTGCACAAAGGATAACAAGAGCTATGCTATTTACATATATGTTGTATGTGTGTGGCATGTACATATCCAGGGCAGGTACAGGTATGTCATATCCAAATATGAGGGTGTTTACTGATGTACAGCAACAGTCATCTGTTATTGCTGAAAATAACCAAGGGCCCCTGGTATTTGTACAGCTGACCTGGTTACAAACAGTGGTATCATTGCATTGCATAACACATGATGTAACTGTGTCAGTACATGGGTACTCTACACAGTTGATGTAGAGCTAGGTACAGTCCACTGGTCAAAGGTCACATGGTGTTATACTATTATATGTCCTACCACATGTATGGATGTGTGTTGGTGGTCCGAGGGCATGGTGGTATCTGAGGGTTATATCCTAGAATGCAGCTTTTGACACTGTGACCTGCACCTGACTCATCTGTGACGCCTTTTGTGGGAGTACTGGTCAGTACATGTGAGTGGCCTTTATGTATGTGGGGACACCACCACCTGAAACGGTCCACACCTGGGTTATGGCCTACATGTCAGGTTCTGAGGTATATGGTGATAGTGCTATTGTGCACAACAGAGCCTTCAGCCAGGTGTTCCTCACTGCACAGGTGTCAGTATTCCCCATTGTTGGATCTACAGTGAGCAGCTGTGATTACAAGCACTACACATCTAGCACTGGTTAGCATAAGCATACAATGCAGTTGTCCTCTAGGTGTCAGGGTGTTATCCTGTGTTTAGGACATTTGACTTGGAATGGCACAATATGGATGAATGTGACCTAGGTATTATCCCCACTCCCTTGAATCGTGGATGCATGTGATATGTGACAAAGGCCTGTCAACTTTCAGCCACGTCATTGCAGAATGACAAACACTGGACAACCTCGGAATTACAGCAGGACATCTGCTCATTGTGTTGGTCAAGCAGTTGCCACTCCTAGCAAGCCATCACTGCAAGTGGAAGTATTGTGCTTGTTATAGAATGGTACATCTAAGGTGATGGACAGCAGCAGACATTGTGTAGAAGACCGGTGTCAGATATATGTAGTGCAGCGTTCCTGCTAACAATGACAACTACTGACATCGGAGTCCATTATAATGTGTTCTTTACATCTAACTGTAAAAGCATGGCCACTGTGGCCTTCTGTGTTTACAATCAGAGTGCATCCCAAACAGCCCTGTGCTACTAAGTGTATGAGCATGCCCAGTATAACCTTGTGTAGATGGATACATAGTGCATTCAAAACAGCCCTGTGTTACTAAGTGTGTGAGCATGCCCAGTGACACCTTGTGTCAGTTATGTGCCTCTATGTGTAATGGCATGGCCATTGTTACCCTGTATAGTGATAGTAGTTGTCCATTCCACAGATGGGCATACTCAAGTTCAGGATGGATTCCTACTTTAAACACACAGGTTCGCAGGTATGTACATCTTAACTGCCAGCATCCCTGTTGATGTCCGCATTCCTAGAGTGTCATAATGACATCCTTGAAATGTGTAGTCTCTGTGGCGCGACTCGTAATTATGTAGTATTGTAATAGTGATCTGTAGATAGGCAGGTGTTCTAATCTCCCCAATGGCGTGTGTGTTCCTCCATCTGCCTGAGGACAGAGTAATGCTTTTAGACTGCTCACACTCCATACAATTCCTATACCCAACTTTGGCAAGGCTGATGATTTCACCCACCTAGAAATACACCTCTGGGAGTGCTGTGCCCCAGTAATCTTGGTAGCATGTTATGTAACTGCATAATGCTGTAGTGTGATAAAGTAGTTAGGCTGGTGTTCTAATCCCACTCTTGCCAACTCTGTGTGTGTGTGTGTGTGTGTGTGTGTGTGTGTGTGTGTGTGTGTGTGTGTGTTTCCGTCTGTCTGAGAATAAATAAATGCTTTTAGACTGCTCACACTCCATACAATTCCTATACCCAACTTTGGCAAGGCTGATGATGTCACCCACCTAGAAATACACCTCTGGGTGTGCTGTGCCCCAGTAATCTCGGTAGCATGTTCTGTAACTGCATAATGCTGTAGTGTGATAAAATAATTAGGTCGGTGTTCTAATCCCAAACTTGCCAACTGTGTGTGTTTTTGTCTGCCTGAGGACAGATAAATGCTTTTAAACTGCTCACGCTCCATACAATTCCTATACCCAACTTTGGCAAGGTTGATGATGTCACCCACCTAGAAATACACCTCCGGGAGTACTGTGCCCCAGTAATCTAGGTAGCACGCTCTGTAACTCTGTAATGCTGTAGTGTGATAAAGAAGATAGGTCGGTGTTCTAATCCCAGACTTGCCAACTGTGTGTGTGTGTGTGTGTGTGTGTGTGTGTGTGTGTGTGTGTGTGTGTGTGTGTGTGTGTGTGTTTGTCTCCATCTGCCTGAGGACAGAATAATGCTTTTAGACTGCTCACACTCCAT
Source organism: Protopterus annectens (assembly GCF_019279795.1). Taxonomy (NCBI): domain Eukaryota; kingdom Metazoa; phylum Chordata; order Ceratodontiformes; family Protopteridae; genus Protopterus; species Protopterus annectens. Next base: position 359,587,495 of record NC_056733.1, on the reverse strand, counting down.
ACAATTCCTATAACCAACTTTGGCAAGGCTGATGATGTCACCCACCTAGAAATACACCTCAGGGAGTGCTGTGCCCCAGTAATCTCAGTAACGTGTTCTGTAACTGCGTAATGCTGTAGTGTGATAAATTAATTAGGTCGGTGTTGTAATCCCAGACTTGCCAACTGTGTGTGTGTGTGTGTGTGTGTGTGTGCGTGTGTGTGTGTGTTTGTGTGAGACAAGTACAGTGCTTTGTAGAGTATGCACTCTCTGTACAAATCACATGACCACCTTTGTCAATCCTGCTGTTGTCACCCACCTAGGAATACACCTGTAGGAGTGCTGTAACCTAGTATTTGCCATAGTGTATGCCATAAATGCATATTGCTGCAGTGTGATACAGTAGGTAGGGGTTTGAATACAGGACATGGTGAGTGTGTGTGTTTGACTGTCAGAACCTGTGTAGAGGTGGCTGAGTGTCTAACCACTAGACATGTTGGAGAGTGGATTTTGTAGTTTTCCTATATGGTGTCCATCATATGACACATTGGCAACCTCACGAGGAGTACAGATGTTAGTCAGCCATGGGACTGTGCTCGCAAGCCATAGCCCTACATCTGGCAAAAGGCCTGGTGAACAAAGTTTGCAACCCTACTAGTACCCGGTATATGTCCTGCACCCATGTGCCATACACAACACACTTGTCTAGGATATCCCGCTATGTTGCTAGTACCATGCACATTGATGACAGACAGTAGGCATGGTGTGAATATAGTGGGCTGCAGAGGACATGGTACCCTGTACAGCGGTACAATAGGCACATAATTGTGGACAATGTGCCTTCACTATGTTCCCCACTGGATGCCTGCAACATATGTGGTCCCATAAAATGTGATCCACAGAGGCCATACAATGCTGTACACATGTGCCCCGTATGGACCAATGCCACTGACACCAGGGAATACCTGTATCATGCTACCAATGCAGGTGCAGGGTTGATCTGCTGACTATAAGCAGGTTTCGCTACACCAGGCCAGTATTGGCATATCGGTGGATAACAGTCTGTGTACACAACATGTACCTGCCAAAACAGGTACACCTGTACATGTCACTGTACAGTATTGTGGGACATGCACATCCCAGGCAATGTCCATGTGAAGGACTATCAAACACAGATATGGCATGCATTGCAAAGCTATGGTCATACACATTGGTAACCAGAATGTCAGGGCAGAACATGCAGTACCCATCTGTGTGGGACATTGCAGACATTACACCCCTGTACCAGACTGCACACCATTGTCAGGTGGTGCAATGCCAAGGATTACCCCTCACCCAGCCTTGTACAGCCATCTTGCACAGCCAATCAATACACACCCATGAAGCAATGCATACATGCATGTCAGTACTGGCACCTTGTGTCTGCATGTGGGTTATGATGCTCCCAACCACAGTCACTCCCAGTATAACCCTCATTGGCATACCAACAGATGTCAAACACATTCACATGCCCTAGCCCTTAAAACCTCCAGATATCCCCTGTGGTGCATGTAATCCTGTGCATTACTGCAGTGTGGCAAACTAAGTCGTTAGGTTGTGTATTTGTGGCCCTGGCAAAGAGTGTCAATGTGCGTCCATTAGAGAGTGTGGTTGTGGTGACAATGGCATCCATTCACGTGGACAGCCATGTGTGCTACACCTAATGTATGTCTAATATATCTCTGTTGCAGATGCCTCTCACCTACATACATATGTTCTTATAGCACAGGAACATGTCGGCTTTGTGGCACATGTAGTAACTTCATGCGCATGTAATAGTAATGACTAGTCAGTCAGGGGATTGACTGTTAGGCGTGTGGCAGACAATGCTTAGGGTTTAGTCTCCAAGCTCTTGTCTGGTGTACTTTGTCTGTCCCTACCACACACTTTCAGGTGGATTTGGAGGTGTACACCTGCTCGGCAGCAGCATGTGTATTGTAAGTGATGGACATGATCAGGTGATGGCCTCTGCACCTATTGCAGTCCTCCTCTAGCTGATTGCATGTGGAACAGCTGTGATGGTGTTCCCATAGCCATTTGCATGTTAAATACAGTACACTATCTAGTAACATCATGTTGGTGTTTGGCCATGACAGTCGCTGTGAGTGGTACCTGGATGTGGTGTTCTGAAACAGCATCACAGATGATATCTGGATGTTCCTCAAACATTATACACAGTGGTAAATAGCGTAAAGACAGGAGGGTGATGTGCCACACATGACTACAGCATGTAAGTGTAGCTATGCTGCATTGAGACTACTGCCTGTTTAACATGTTGTGTGTAGTCATGGCTATTCTGCATGTTTTAAAACAGACATGACAGTACTCTGTTCATGAGGGACCAACACCTGTAGGGCCATCTGTGGACTGGTCAGTGTGTGGAACCATTTGTTTCCTGTGTTACACACTGTACACACATCTGTGCACAGCAGGAGCATAGTGTGAGGATTGCAGACAGTACATGGTGATAGGGATGTGTTAGTGCCATCGCATCCCTGACTGGACATATGTCACATGAAATAGTGGTATGACAGCCACTGTCTGGGGTTCCCAGTGACAAGCCAATAATGGGCAACTGTTCATAGCTGCAGTCACACGTCTACTACACATTGTACAGATGTCATGCAGTATATATGCATGTGTTGTACTCTCTCTGCAAATGTATACCATCTGTTGTGTTGGGTTGATGGTGATATCTATGCATACTGTTATAGGTAGTCCTGAATGCTGTTGTCTATCACTAAGCCATATCTGAGATTAAACTGCAACACCATAGGCTGTATGGGTTGGGAGGAACCGGCAGAACCTCCTGTCCCACTTCAGCTGACCATGGCACCGGGCACCAGCACATCTGGGGCCCAGCCTTGGACCACAACCTCTGTTGGCTCTGCACCACCTTCTGGTGGTACCACCACTGAGGATGGGGCATGTCTGCTGTCATGTGGTCCCAGATGTGGTGCATTGGGAGCTCACTAAGGGGTTCCAACTCCAGATATGCAAGCTCATGGGTGGAGTGTCACATTTACAGGGTGAGGCTACCCCTCCTGGACAGCCCCCAGCACTGCCTCCTTTGCAGCTGTTGTGGTGCAGTGGCAGCTGCCCGTAGCTGGGGACCTCCGTCCCACTGTTTCCATGGGCTTTTGAATGCCGAACACCCATCACCGTTCAAGTTGTGTCCCCCCACATGTGTCATATACTGACCCTGTATGCTGTCTTGTCTGTGATCCTACCCTACCTATCCTCCACGGGCATACCTACTCTCCTTCCCCCACATCCCACTCTCACCCTATGGAAACATAAGGCCAATCAGTTCCTAGGACAACATCTGCCCTATACATAGCTGTCCATTTCACACACGTACCCACTGGACACATGTAACCCTTGTAATATGAATCACAACATACTTCTGTTATCCTCACCCCTGTCCCTCAGGCGCATGATCCTGGTATGCACATCACTCCTAAATGGTCCAGGTACACGTGATGAGGACGAACCCATTGCACACACAACACTACCGGTCCCTCTATGGTTACGCCATTTACCTTTATCATGATGATGATGTTGCACACAGCACCTTGCAAGGGTACTGTTCTCACATAATGATTGGACAGGTACTGTTGTGTTAATGTACATTACATGCACAGTGTGATATATATGGCTAATGTACAACTGTTTGTGTGTATGAATGACACATGTCTGTCTGAGTGAGTCTTGATATTTCATAGGACAACACCACTACATAATACAGGCATCGCTGGTGTTTCCCTTTTCATTTATTTGTAATGCGTTGTTGCCACATGGTATGTTCCTCATATATCTCTATATATGTATGTACCGATATGCTGGACATAAACACTCACATATACATCTACATGATGGGATACATTCCTATACTGTTGAATGACTGCGCTGTATGATATGTTTGTGGTAATGTCCATTATCTGTATATCTGCCATGGCGTATTGGTAAATCACATTAGCTGTGTGCCGGGTCCTGGTTCTGAAACTTGCAGAGGCCATTTATTTTGTTGCATGGCAGAACAAGGCCTTTGGATACAGAGGGAGTGAGGCACATTAAAGCAGTTTTGAGTGGGTGTGCGTGGGTTTGCGTGGTGTTAAGCAATGCTAACCTCTGGTTACAGCTTCTTACACTTGGTTAGCCTCTACATTGCTTTACCAGTGCAATACTCGCATACTGGTAGCCAAACAGGCTTACACCCGCTCGCTCCCACACTTGCAAATGCAACAACATTGGTGCTTGCATCTGATACTCACACCCCTGGGTGGGAACAAGGACCACACTATTACCTTGTGAAGCCTATTACATCGGATTACATGCCTACAGTATCAGGAATGGCTGCCCATTAGGCGACAGCATGCCATTAGGATTGCCACCTGTCCCACTTTGTGAGGGACAGTCCCTCTTTGGGCAGTTGTGTCCTGACAAAATGTATTAAAAATGGCAAATGTCCTGTGATTGTAGGACATAATTATGTCCCATATTTAATGTAATAGTTGCATAAAAAAGTTATTTCTGTATCTAAAATACCTAAATGTTACAAGAAACAGAATAAGCAACTAAACTGCTACAGGAATAAGCTTTTATTTAGGCAAAAAGTACAGTTTTATCCTTTGTACTGACCATGGGTATGTGTCGTCCTGTAAAATCTGATGTGTGTGCCGAAAATGTCCCACTTTGGCCATTTGAAAAGGTGGCAACCCTACATGCTGTTCGACTGTACGGAATCGGCGGCCTGTCCACTGTTTTATTCATATAATTTGTGTGTTCCTCTCAACCTCAGCACTGAAATAAATAGGACATGCTGGAGGGACAGATTCATAACCCAGAGGCTCCCTTCACTCTGGAATAAAATCCCAGTCCAGGTTAGGCAGAGTCCCTCATTGACTCTCTTCAAGGGGAATCTTGATGAGTGGATGGAAGATCATAGGTTTACCCCGGGTATCACTTCTGTGTCACTGTTAGACAGAGGCACAGTATACTAACCTCGAAAAAGGGCATAGCAAAATAAATTTAAAATGGGTGGTGAAAGCCAAACACATTCTGGCTAGGCTTATAAATGCCCTAGGTCAGATAGCCTAGTATGAACCTATGAACCTATGAATCTATGAACAATCTGCACCTGTCTGGCTGATACATGGGAACCGAGACTCTTCAATACAGACAAGTAATTGGGTTTTGGAACCCACATCCGTTGGCCGAGTCATGCTACTGCATATCTTTTATTCTATCATCTTTCTAAAGTAGTCAGCGGAATATGCGCTTTCTGTCCCTATCAGACCTCTCATACGAATGTGGAAAAATGAATACAGAATTAAGTACACTGCATAACAACATCTGGGACACATTTAAAATATAGGTGCTATTAACCTGATACATTGACAGACCCACAGCATATGTATTCATACACATTGTCTGAGGTACATGCTGTTTATGACTCTAAATTGTTGACATTACTCATTATGTGTATTCCACCACCTTTCCTCCTAATATCACTAGTTCTAGGAGGGTTTATGTGGGACAGAGTTGGCTTCTGAGTTGTAATCAGGGATGTCCCTGGTAATTGGGGACAGTTCAATGGTTTGGACCCTATGTGTTCTCCAATGGTTTACGGACTATCCAGTAGATGTGCCCTTAGGGGATGGGAGGTATGGGTGTCAGCTATGCCCACATCAGAATATAACTACATCTATGGGGCGGTCCTAATACGGCTCTGCCAGCCAACACCTGCACACCTAGGCCCATAATTGCATACCCATAGTTACCCCACCTGCCACTCCTCTACAGCACTCATCCTTACTGTGGGCGCAGGTGGAGTATAAACACACCACTACACACTGCCCACTCTCCCCATGTCAGGACACAAGTACGTTGTGTTGACCCATGTGTTATCAGGCTTGCACAACCTATTGGTCCATGTACATCTACAGCCTGGTTTGATGAATCATTACCAGGACTGGCTCCAATCATTAATTTTTGGTGTCTTACAAAGGAAATCGATGTCTATGTTTCAAGTGTGGACCTTGTAGGTCTCACCCACTGTTAGTATCCTGCCGGTAGTCTGGGAAACAGTGGTGTGTTTACCTTTACTGTGTGTCTGTAAGTCTCGCCGGCCTAGCTGGGGGGATGGGGGGTGATGCTACGTGTACACGTTTGTTTATTGGACCTCCCACCACCATATGCACGACCTGTGAACATATGTTACTCGTAACTGCTGTATCATATCCTAGCTATATGCATGCGTATATTTACTGTAATATATATATATATATATATATATATATATATATATATATATAATCTAATTACATATGGGTCTATGGTTGTCTGCATATGTATATATATTCATATGTGGGTATGTATCTGTATTCTTTCTCTGTATGCATACATTTATACTACGGCGAGGGAGAGGCATATCTCTATGTCGCTATGGGTAGATATACACACACATCGCTCTACATATATGTGTCTACATCTGGTTATTCCATTCCTTGCCATATAGATTACACTTTGCTTTAGTGGGTCTCGCAGTGGGTGTGGCTGCTCATTGGGTGATGCCTCTGCCCACATTCGCTTGCATCCCAAGGGCTGTCCATATTGGCCAACATCAGCCAACACCTGCACACCTAGACCCATAATTAGCTACCCATAGTTCCCCCACCCTCGCATCCTCAACAGCACCCATCCTTACTCTGGGACCTGGTCAGTTCTAGACACACCACTACACGCTGCCCACTCTCCACTTCATGGGACCCATTTCATACAATTGTCTCGGCCCATGTGTCATCAGGGTTACCCACCCTTGTATTTCGAGTCTGTATACACCGCAGACAAAATGGATGGTCTTTCACCTTCATTTGGTTTGCCCAATTTTTGGGGTGTCCCGTAAGGGACTCTCCAGTCTGTGTTCCATGATTAGAATCCACAGGTGCACTGTGTACCTCCCCGGTTGTATCCTGCCTGTGGTCTGAGCAACAGTGGACACCTTACATTGATTGCGTGTATATTTCCCATGTCTGGCTGTGGGGGAGTGGAGCATGCTGCGTGTGTCATGTTTCTTGCCTGGGCTCCACACTTCCATTGGCATAGCCTGTGAACATATGTCATTCCTGTGTGCTGTTTCCTATCATAGATGTATATCTCTGTATATCTACACACACACACACACACACACACACACACACACACACACACACACACACACACACACACACATATATATATATATATATATGTATTTATGTATGTATATATGTACATATATGTATATATATATATATATATATATATATATATATATATATATATATATATATATATATATATATATATACATATATATATATATATATATATATATATATATATACACACATATATGTATGTCTGCTACTATATATATATATATACGTATATGTATGTGTGCTATCAGATGTATATTTATATATATATATATATATATATATATATATATATATATATATATATATATATATATATATATATATATATATATATAGATATAGATATGTTGTTTGTCTTTCGGCTTTTTCCAGTTTGGGGTCGCCACAGCGGAACTCCGGTCCGCTAATGATTGGCAGTTGGTTTTTATGGTGTCGAATTGCCAGCCCAACGCCCAACCTTTAACGATGGCACACCCATTCAACACATGTCTTTTGAACGCCCACTTGACCGCTGGGAGGACATGCAGACTCCACACAGAAAGCACTCCCAACCCAAACCGAGAATCGAACGGGAGAACCTCTTGCTGTGAGGCAACAACGCTACTGCTGCACCACCACTATACATATATGTATATATATTTATATATGTGTGTGTGTCGGTAAACCAATGCATACCTCACTCATACGCACTTACACATGCGTAATGGTGTTTATATATGCTTCACCTGCATACTAGTGCCTTATTCATTATGACACTGACACTTCACTCCAGTTATCTAGTAATCGGTATTTAGCATATTATACAGGGGACAGATGTCACAATATGTTCACGTAAGGATTACCGATGGTAATTGAAATGTGATACAGTGAGATTCGGTACAAGAATGTCTGTTCATTAGAGGTTGCTCTAACGAATGCACTATTGCTGTGCTGCTCCATATGCATATATGACCATATACCCATGGCTCCTGGTTCCCCAAACACACCCCAATGCCTCCCTAACACTGCTGTCATCCATACTCCTGTCGGATTTGCAGTGTATCGACACCACTACACACTGGCCACACCCTACTCCTATAGAGCCATCCCATCAGTTTACTCACTTCACGTATCCTCAGACCTCCCATACGTTTAGTCCACAAACATTGGTGATGTGAGCATCCAAAGGAATACTATTTGCAATTATTGGGCTGCCTCACATGAAACACGCATGTGTTTATGGCAAGATTAGACTCTATACTTTATTACATCCTTACTCCCATTAACATGGTGCTACAATTCGTTAATATGTATGACTATGCGGTATCGCAAACGTTACACATGGGAGCCTAATTATGTACGTGTTCAGCATATTTCTTTTATAATTTGACCGGTTTAGTAGTTGGCGTTGCCATAGCAGGCAGATCACAGGAATGATTCCATGTGTGGGGAAGCCCTCACATTTGATTATCGTCAGCACAGCACTGACTTTGGACACTGTACACGCCTCTGCGTTCTAGCAGTTTTGTCCTGTCCCTCTTCTGCACGGACTAGTATTCCATCTACTGTCGATGTTTGGATGTGCACATTCCTGTTATTTATGTCTACAAATGGAATGTATGTGTTACAGAGAATGTATTTCTACATACTGATGTCTTCATGTGTGTATGCATATATACCTATTACGAACTTGCTGACCTCCACTGGGCGGTCCATTTAGAACCGGGCCATCCAACCCTGGCACGTCTGGATCCATAATTTCATACCCATAGTTCCTCCAACCCACCCGTGTTCAACTTACATGCGTAACTTCCATTATCCACTTGCTATCGCAGCCATGACACACCTCCAAACATTGCCCACTCCAGAGCGTAAGGGGCTCTACACATATGTTGTCCCACCTCGTGTATTCTCAGGCTCTCCCACCATTTAGTCATTGAACATACCTGCCATTGCTTGTGTAATGGTAGGAGGGCTAAACGCTCTAAATAATTTTTGGGTAGTCCCAGCAGGGACTACCTTCTGTCTATGTATAAAGTGGACTTCGCAATTCAACTATTTTACTCCCACTGGTAATTTCCTGCCTGTGGTGTGATATGGCATACGCTGACAGCACTCTATGATACTATAGGTGCTGTTGATTCCCTTCTCATCTCTTGTCTATGCTTTATTGTTACGACGTTCATTTGTCATATATATATATATATATATATATATATATATATATATAGATATATATATATATATACACACACACACACACACACACACACACATATATATGTGTGTGTGTGTGTGTGTGTGTGTGTGTGTGTGTGTGTGTGTATATATATATATATATATATATATATATATATATATATATATATATATATATATATATATATATATATATATATATATATATATATATATGGATCTACCTGACTACATCGAAACATCAAAAGAGCGAAACGACTTCACCGACACCACATAATTGACAGTTCACAAACACGACACCTCATACACTCGACACATCATAACAACAAACAAAACAAATCCCTATCCAAAACTCACACACACAACACAAGCACACCAAAATCCTTACAAACCAACACTAACCCATACATACACAACTATCTACAACCCTAACCCAAACCCTTACCCTAAGGTCCGTCACTATCGCACACTCACCTATCCCCCGCCCTAACCCTAACTCACTTAACCGCCCATAACCCAAAACTATCACTACTGCACCCTTACCTAACCACGCCTAACCCTAACTCACTTATCCCACCCTATCCCTACACACGCCAACATTGCACACTTACCTTACTGCACCCTTACCTAACCCGCCCTAACCCTAACTCACTTATCCCACCCCTATCCCTACACACCGTCAACATCGCACACTTACCTTACTCGCACCCTAACGTCCGTCACTACCGCATACTTACACATCCTTTCCCCATCTCAGTGTTCTCAGCGTTGGTGTCTTCCTCCGTCGGTCTTCTGCCTTGTCGATATTCTGGCGTCGGTGAAGTCGTTTTTGCTCTTCTGAAGTTTCGACGTAGTCAGGTAGATCCATATATATATATATATATATATATATATATATATATATATATATATATATATATATATACACATACATTCATATATATATATATATATATATATATATATATATATATATATATATATATATGTGTGTGTGTGTGTGTATATATATATATATATATATATATATATATATATATATATATATATATATATATATATATATATATATATATATATATATATATATATATATATATATATACATTACTTCTGTACATACTCATATACATTTCATATGATGGGCGCTGCTTACACCTGAGCAAGCGCAGTGCCATATGCCTACTGTTTGTTATATATGTTTACTGCTGCTTATTTGTGCTTACTTGTGCCTTATTCATTATGACAGTACCACTTTGATTGAAATCATCTGGTTAAAAATCCCATGCGATACTCAAGTTCACTTTTACATGTTATTATGTCGGTTTTACAGCAGGACGACATTCAGTCCACATGGAAAATGATATGTGCTATAGTCGAACTTGAACCGTGAATGCCTGTTCATTAGGTGGATGCTCTAACCACTACATTATTGGTATGCTGCTTCATTTATATGTATACCCATACTTCATAGTTATCCGTACACACGCCTCAACACGTCACTAACACAGCAGCCATTCATTCTCCAGTTAGGAAAACCACACCACTGCACATGCGCCATTCCCTACTGCTCTGGACCCATTCCGCATGTTCACTCACTCACTCCAAGTATATTCCGACTTCCCAAGCCTATAGGCCTGGCACATACATTCATATGATGGTCAGGGTGTTCATATGGTCATCTGGTTTTTGGCTTGTCTGATTGGGGATCGTGACTGCCCTGTACCTGTTTGAAAGTCAGACTTACCACGTGGACAGACTTAGTTCCACTGTTAGCATCCTACCTGTGGTTAGAGATGTAGGGGGTTTGCTCACCTCTTGCCAGCTTGATATGTCAAGCACTGGATAATATGGGTGTTCCACTGCTGTTTTCCTTTGCATTCATTATGAATGGTTTCTTGTGCCCATGTTCATTCTGTAGATTACATATTATATATATATATATATATATATATATATATATATATATATATATATGTGTGTGTGTGTGTGTGTGTGTGTGTGTGTGTGTGTATACATACGCATGCATATACATCTACATGATTTATTACTTTGATCATACTATTGAACAACTGTGCTCTCTGCTATGTTTGTGATAACAACAGAGTTAGGTATAACTTCCGTGGCTTAGTGGTAAATCACATTGATTATAATGTGTAAGGTCTTAGTGTCGAGCCTGGCCGAGGCGGTTTATTGTGTTGCTGGGCAGAACAAGGGCCATTGGACAAAGGGTGAGTACAACACTTTACAGCAGCGGTTTCTGTTTAACTGCCATTTCCCATCACGCAAACACCCTCTGCATTCTTAATGTGATACGTCACTCCAGTTCACATTTCAATGGTATTATATCATTATACAGCATAAAATTAGCAAGATATGCTCGTATACAGAGTACATGTCACAAATGTTGTGTGCTGCAGTCGTACCAGCAATGTCTGATTGATAGGTGGATGCTCTAACCACTACACTATTGCTGTGCTGCTTCATTTGCATGTATACCCATGGTTCATAGTTACCAGAACAAGCACAGCAAAACATCACTAACACAGCAGTCATCCATTCTCTGGTCAGAAATAAATCACACCACTACACATGCGCCACTCCCTACTGCTCTAGACACATCCCATATGTTGGTTCACTCCAAGTATATTCAGATGTCCCAAGCTTATAGTCGTGGGACATACATTCATATAATGGACGGGGTGTTCAATTAGTCTTCTGGTTTTTGGTTCATCTGAATGGTGATTGGGACTGCCCTATACCTATTTGAAAGTCAGACTTAGCACTTGCAAAAAGTTAGCTCCACTGTTAGCATCCTACCTATAGTTGGAGATGCAGGAGGTTTGCTCACCTCTGGGCAGCTTGATATGACAGCACTAAATATTATGGGGTGGGGGTTCTGCTGCTGTTTCCCTTCACATTCGTTCTTACTGCTTTATTGTGACCATGTTCATTCTTCATGGATATATATATATATATATATATATATATATATATATACATACATATATATATATATATATATATTTTATATATATATATATATATATATATATATATATATATATATATTTATATATATATATATTTATACATCTGTCTGTACATTCACATGCATATACACCTACATGCTTATTTACATTTCCCATACTGTTGAATGACTACCACTTACCATTGCGTATACCTGCTTAGGTCTAATTTAAAGCACCTTAATCATCCTATTTCCGACTGCCATTATTGTGGGCATCATATAAAATTAGCAGCCCTCGCATGCCTTGGACCCGGGAACAGGAACACCATAGTCACTGGTTTTACCACTAAACCATCCATGATACATTCTGTATGGATGGTAATTAGGATATATGACTTTACTACAGGCATTCCACAGTACTGGCAACAAATGTGGCAGTCAGTTGGTGTACATATGTATAGTACATGTTACTGTTCAAATGTTTCTGAGAGGCATATGTATACATTTGCAAGTATACATATTTATGAATTGAACACATACTTGACAACTACTTATATGCATATATGTGTGATGTGTAGCTATGCGAATATAATTATGTACATTTATAGATATATGACTACATATCTGGAGTTATACATGGCCATGTATATGAACAACTGCATACGGGAGGTACCTGTACCGTTTGTATACAGGGGTTATGTGCATCATTACGACAGGGTACCTGGACAGGGTATACAATTTGTGGACATGTACTATTTGGAAGATGGCTATGGGGAAGCTTCATGGGAACATATGAAAGGTATATATTCCCGATAATGCACATGGGGAGATGTGCATCATGGTCAGGTGTTTAATCCCGGTTCGTAGGTTCTGCAGGGCCGGGTGGAGGCTGATCAGGATTGTGGTCAAGTACTGCTAATCTGACTTGTGCCCGGATGTCAACGGGGGCGGACATCGTGTTATGCCACAATGTCTTATCTTGAGAAAAAACAGTTATCCCATGAGGGATGTCCAAAAATTGTGGATGACGAACCCCATTCCTCTGGCTATTCAAAGATGTTGTAGGGTTATGCATGAATGGGATACCTAGTTTGCAAGCCTGAGACTGCCTAGGGTGAGACTGCCTACTAGATGTGGGTAGGGGGCACTATGTGCAGATATGGCTGCGCCAAGCTAGCAGCCCGAGTATGGGGGGGTGGTGTGCTGTGGAGGGGATGATGGGTATTCAATTATGTATCCAGGTGTGTTAAGGTTGGATGGCTCAGTTCAGGCCAGACCATTATGTGGGTGTGAGCCGGTAACATTTCTGTACATGAGTATCGCACATTCTAATGTTCATATGATTGTGAGATTGTGTTCTGCAGTATGGCCTGTCAGGGTGTATTGCGGATGTGAATGTATGTTCTTTGGTTTCCTTTCTGATTCACCCACTGCTCCCTCGTACACCTCCAGTTCACCTATTGTACATCTGACCCAGTCTCCCCTTGGTGAATTATTACCTTACCCATCACCCACCCATATTCCACACACACCATCCATCCCTTCTCTGGTTGATGTCCTATGGCACAGACAACAGAACACACTGTGTACTCTACATATCTCTGGTACCAATAAGGTTGTGAGGACAACCCTAGCATATTTGATCTTCCACATGCTGTACTTCACGCACATAGGTACACGCAAATACTTATCTTTCATGACATGGTAGGCAGACCCGGGTAATACGCATTCATCTTTGGGCCGTCCAGACAAGGACGACTTGGACTGCGAATGGGCAGATATTGAGCAAATGCTCTGACCATTGGTAGGGTTGCCACCTTTTCAAATGGCCAAAGTGGGACATTTTTGGGACACACATCAGATTTTACAGGCCGGCATATACCCATGGTCAGTACAAAGGATAGCACTTTACTTTTATGCCTAAGTGAAAGCTTATTCTTGTAGCAGTTTAGTTGCTTATTCTGTTTATTGTAACATTTAGTTTTTTATATACAGAAATAACTATTTTATGGAACTATTACATAAAATATGGGACATAATTATGTCCTCCAATCGCAGGACATTTGCCATTTTTAATATTGTTGGTAAGGACACAACTGCCCGGAGAGTGACTGTCCCTCACAAAGTGGGACAGGTGGTAACCCTAACCATTGGGTTAGGCTTAGCAAAGGGCAGTGGTGCGCAAACACGCTGCATTTCGCTTCCACTTGGTATAACAATCAACACTACAATGGAATACAGGCACGGGGTTTTAAATGTCATTTGTTCGAGGGACGGGGACTCAATATTCAGCTACGTGCCTTTGTGTTTACTTTTTATTTTGGTGTTCGCAAAACTGTCTTGTATGCTTTGCATACATTTCAGTATCCACGGACACTGACAGGAGTGATGAGTATTAGAGGCAGGCTGTACTAGTCAGCATTTTCGGTTCCGTGTCTGCAGCCGACATGTTCACACCTCCGTGCAGTGCTTAGACATGCCCCTGCACTCATGCACGTATCTTATGCATGTGGATGTTGCAGCAGCGCACCTTCATTAATATGCATATGGTGCTGCTGCGCCATCTCTATGCCCCATGGTTGGCACAAGGCTAAAGCCTTCCTTGCGCCGAGCTTCATGAATCCCAGTGCAAATTTTACAAGCAGAAATTAATCACCATGAAAATACCAACAAATATCAAAACTACACCAACTGAAAAAGAACTTTTTCCAATCAGAAAACAATAAGAAAGAAAGAAAGAAAGAAAGAAAAACAAAGAAAACCTAAAACCTAACAATAACTTAACCATACTTTGAATAGTGATGCTGTTAGGGAAAGGGTTTTCATAAGTTAATGTTTAAGGCTGCTGAAGTGGTGTTAGGTTTAGCAAGCATGTGATAACCCTAACCTTAATACTGCTACTGCCCCTAACCCAAATCTGCACTTTACCTTATGAAAAAAAAACTTTTGTCAGCTGTCGAGCTACACAAGAAACTCATGTACACAGTTCAAATAAACACGTTGGCACAACAATACATATATCTCCTTACCTAGCCCTCACTCTCATTGTAACCCACAATTACTTGTACATACACTCTAACCCCCTAATTCTGCAAATTTTATTACTTCTAAATACTTCAGCATTAGTCAGTATTAGTAAACAAAACACTTACCTTCACACTAGCAAACTTTACACATCACAGGGCAAGTTCATGGCCCCAGCATTATGGCATTTGAACATAACAGCATTCGATCGAAAACATATCAGTTCACTTTGTCAACAAAAGTCATTCAATAACATGAGCTATAGTCATGCATATGTAAGTTGATCTAAGTCACACTAGATCAACTCACAAACTACTGACAAAAAAATCTAACTCAGAATATCATCAACCAATATCAAACTAATTTGTGCAGATGCTTATGTCAAAAATGTATTTGTAAAGTTGCTTGTGTCAAAAATGTATAAACAGTGGGTCCTGCTGAAAAGAAAAGAAATATACATGTATGTCAGACTACATTGTTGTAACTGATTAGATGTATATATTTTAACATAGGATGCTGAAAGGGAACGGGTTGTGCTCAGCCCAGCTAACCTTAAGAAAAATAGCCTGAAATTAAATGACTTGGATTAGGGCATAAAGATTTTATCTCATGGGTCTGAATGCAACCAGAGATGCAATTTCTGGGAAAAGCCTTTCTGCAGGAAGGGTGGAAGTACTGGAATTGTTTTATAGCTTCCAGATGCTGTATTAAGCCTTAGCAAAGTTCTTTGTGCATATTGTGACACATGAGTACCAAATTCTTTCTCACTTGCTACTGTCAGATGACCTGATATCATTTTGTAGCCAGCACTGAAATTGTATTTGAATACTAGTGAGTGATGTGATATATGTGCTTTGTTATTAGACTTGACAAGAGGTACTTATTTAAAAGCATATTGTCTTGCTTTAGTACATAACCAGGGAACAGTAATTCTTTAGTCAGTTAGGAAAATATAGGGAGATTAGATAAATATTTTTTTTCTGTATCTGTATGAGTCTTTCTAGCTGTGTTGTTTTTTTATATTTCCTGTGATTTGAAACTCTGGTGTTTATTGTAAATAGATATTCGGTATTTTCATGTTTTCTAATTTATTATTTATTATTAAATATATATGTACCATTCCTTCTGGCTGGTCTTTTAGAAAATGTTTAACTTTTGAGAGTAATTGCATTTATTTAGAGGTACTGTGGCCCCATATTCCTGAAAGTCTTGCTGCTTGGTCAAACATTACCATCTGTATAAGTATTAATTTAATTGGGCACCTTGGTAAGAGCTTTAGAGTAGCTTACTTTAGGTGTTCTGGAGACAGTGCATCTACCCTATAGTCTGGGTGGAGGTGGCAAAGGAAATAAGCTGTACCAGCCTTTCATAGGTGTGTGTGTGAAAATCAAATCTCAAAGAAAGTGTGTTTGTCAGCTACTTTGATCAGGGATGCTGAGAGTACTGATTTCACAGGGAAGGTGGTGCAGGATTTGGCTTAGAACACCCAGCTAAGGACTCAGTTCAATAGATGTGTCAGTGGGGAGTCTTACTTGGGGCCTGGAGAGAAAGCCCAACCACAGGACTGGAGTGTGTGTTTCCTGTGTGCTCTTAAGGGAAACTGTACTTGGTGCAGAGAGCTGCATCTGAAAATAATGTGTGTGTCTATTGTTTCTCAGTCAATGTTTCCCACCACTGTCAGTATTGAGGATTGAGGCTCCTTGATCGCTGGTCCAGAGGAGGGAAATCACAGTCATTAAAACAAGAAAGCCAGTATATGTCAAGTTTTTTTTTTGTTATTTATAATCTTCTAGATGCTTGACAAATTAATTTAATTTAGTTCTGTGATGTATGTATAACAATATTTTGATTCAGACCTTCAGTCAGTGCTGGATCACAAATATATCCCTTTTATTGTTGACGTTAGTATCTGTTTAAGTAGTACATTTCTTGTCTTTGTGCTTGCTCCATTTATGTTACAGGTTAGATGCAATGATTCAACAAGAGTTGTACTGCCAATTAAAGACAAAATATGCATCCACACTTGGTTATAGGTTCATAGGTGATTACTAGGCTAACAACCCCAAGGGACCCTTTTTAAACCTGTACATGCTCTGCAAATGTATCTGACATATTTTGACACCCTAGGGTTATTTTAAGGGGTATATGCAGGCCTGGTCATAGGTGATCATGCATTTACAGGCTCTCTTTCTAATAGACATAATTGCCAGACCAGGGGTGGATTTCTGATTCCCTTACACTGGCTCAAGTTGCTCTTGAACTAGGTTAGAGAACAACTCTGCTTCACATGGATGGGATGCCTGTTCTAGAGAAGGGGTCATTTTGGTGACACATACCTGTTACTCCATCATGTCCTATTTATGTCATAAATGAGGTTTAGGTCATTCTGATGCTATTTCTTTTTCAGATGTGAAACAGGTCCATCAGAGCAGGAACAGAGGATGCTTTGTAGAGCAGGCATAGATTGCCATTCAGCAGTTTGTAGGAGGCTGAGTTAGGGTATAGGGTTTGAGTCAGTATGAGTAGGACATGTTGTTTACTCCCTGTATTATTTTTGTGAGGAATATCTGTGAACACTCCAGTTGTTGTTTATGCCTGGTCAGGTACATACTGAAGGGGGGGGGGGCTTGTACTCAATGACTGGTCAGATGTCAGATGAGTAGAGAAAAACAATGACATCACTGGGCCTAGATGCCACACCTTTGCTTAATTGTTGCACAACAAATAATAATTTCCCTGCTACTGTAGATACACGATGGTCACAAGTCAAGTTACTATCTGTATGTGCTCCCAAATCCTTGACCACTGGTTCTACACTTAGAGGTGTATTATCAAGGTGGTAGCTTCCAGGGGTAGCCATCTTCCCAAAGGATATTGTTATGTATTTATTTGCATTGAGTTTTAGACCATGGTGCTGTTACCAGTTATTAGTTTGTGTCAGCCCTTCTTGGTTACTTCTGTATTTGGAGAAGTCTACAACTGCACCTAGTTTGTAATCATCTGCACACCTGGACAGCCAGTGGCCCTTGATGTTAGCATTGGCTTCAGACAAATAAATGTCAGAAAGGACTTGTTCCAACACTAAGCCTTGAGGAACTTCACAAGTGACTGGCCTCTTTGTGGAGGTAGAATCTCCTGTTCTAACTTATTGAATCCTAACTGTGAGCCAACTGGATACCCAGCAGGTGACATATGGTTTATACCTACTTTTTTGAGTTTACCTACAATGTCTGAGTGGGGTATTGTGTCAAATGCTTTAGCCAGGTCAAGGTAAGCAGTATGCAGCATCTTACCCTCATCCATTACTTTGGTCACCTTCTTAAAGCAGTCCACCAATTTGAATAGTCATGACCTGCCCTTGACATAAAAAACAAACTGGGATAGGTCCAGTGTCTGAAGGTTTCCTATGTCACTGTTTAGCATTTCCATGGTACTGCTTTCCATGTTTTTGCATATGAGACTACTCAGACTTATGGGTTGAAGGTTACCCTAGTCTTTAGATGGTCTGCCCTTGTGCAGAAGCATGACAGCTGCCGTCCTCCATTCACTTGGCATGAAACCTACAACACAGTAAAATTATCTATAAAATAATCAAACATAAATAAATAAAATAAAGAAACATGCATGCTGTGATGACATACACCCCAACCCTGGTCCCAAAACACCAAAAAACACAAATCCAGATGAGCTTAATCCACTTCTCCACAGAAATAATGCTTCTATCTTTTTTCTTAACATGAATGTGAGAAGCATCTTAAGTAAAGTTCACAACCTCCATCCACTATTAGTTCTATATAAACCTGACATTGTACTTCTTAGAAGAAACATGGGTAAAACCAGAAATCAAAAGTAATGAAATAACATCACCAGGATACAACATCATATGAACAGACAGAAGATGCAAACAAGGGGGTGGGGTAGCAATATTATTCAAAGACCATCTCATCCTAGAACAACCTGATGTCAATATTCCAGATATCAATAATGTAGAGCTCATTTTTACTAGACTAAAACTAAACCCCAATAAACACATAAACATCATAGGCAGCTATTTCCCACCTGATAACAACACTGTTAGTTTGGAAACCTACTACAATGGATCTCTATTTCCCTTCCCCAAGAAAATATTTTGTTAGGAGACTTTAATATAGACTGGCTTAACTGCTCTGGCCCCAACCCATCCACCCACATTAACCTCCATGTGTTTACCCAACTTATTTCATCCCCCACTAGAACTGATAAAACAACTAAACGCCAGTTCATACTGGAGTGGATTCTAATATCTGATCCCTCCCTCGCATCCCAAGCTGGCTGCCTTCCCAGTAGTCTTAGCGGCTATCTAACTACCTTCCTACTTAGAACTAGAACTCATCAATTTAATCAGATAACCTTTAGAGCAGTCAGAAACAATAATAACTTTAAACCAAATAACTATATCCACTTTAAAATGTTGCAACTGGAAGCCATTGACACAATTACCCCTTGAGGAGGAAGTACACTACTTTAACTCAACCTTCCTACGAATACCACAAAAACCACCATGCTCCCACCAGAACTATAAGAATAAAAGCAAAGTATGCCCCTTGGCTAATTATGGCATCAAAAACTATTCTCAATGACAGGGACAGAGCATGGAAACAGTTCCACAAATACAAAACTCAACTTACTAAACAAATCTACTTAGAACTCTGTAATAAAGCCAATAAACTCATTAAACTAGAGAAAATTAACTACTACCAAAATCTCCAGGAAAAACAGGTCAACAACCCACAAAAATTCTGGGCTGCAATACACTCTATCCTTCAACCAGGTAAATCTGCAACCTCTACACCAGCAACAGCCAACAACCAAGATAGCATTCCCACCCAGTTTAATAACTACTTCACCGAAACAGTTCAGACCCTTTCTGGAACCCTAAATAATAGTAGCTACCCTACACTAGCACCCTTACAAAATAGCAGACATTCACAGGATATTACCTCCCACTTCAGTTTGCACCCAGTGTCAACCAATTCCATCTTACAACTCATACGCAAACATAAACCATCCCCCCTGGCCGCTGATAATTTACCCACAGAATTCCTTCAACTGGCTGGAGAGGCCATAGCCTTTCCAATTACCATTCTCCTTAATAGATCTATAACTGAATGTAAAGTACCTACTATACAGGAAACCTCCCATATAATAACCCTACAATAAGGAGGTAACTCCTTAGAACTCACTAATTACCAACCAATTGCTATTCTATCACCCTTATCAAAAATATTAGGAAGAGTTGTTTACACTCAACTAATGAACTGCCTTCTAAAAAACAATCTCCTATCTACATATCAGCATTGCTTTAGACCCTTCCACAGCACCACCACAGCACTAACATCTTTTTCCAACACAGTGAACCTCAACAGAAATAAAGGTCAACTAGTTTCTACCATATTTTTAGACCTATCTAAAGTTTTCAATATGGTCAACCATAATAGACCTCTTAGTACACTTTCTACCCTAAACATCAGCCCCTCATCGATCTCATGGTTTAAAAGCTACCTATCACAACAGCAGCAAGCAGTAACATGGCAGAAAGAACTGTCCTCTCTGTTACCAGTATCCATGGGAGTCCCTCAAGCATCCATCCTTGGTCCATTACTCTTCTGTCTATTTACCAATCTACCCTCATCCTCCATACCCAATGCCTCAGTAGTACAATATGCTGATGACACCACCCTCATATGTATAGCCCACACATTAGATGACCTACACTGCCTAACACAAAACTGTTTTTCACTAGCTGAAACCTGGTTCACTAACTCCCAGCTTATTCTCAACCCAAAGAAAACAAAATTACTTCTCTTCAGCCCATGTCGATCCCCTCCCCCAAGTAACAACTTTAGCATCATATCCAATAACAATACCTTGATCACACCAACCACCAACACTAAGCTGCTAGGTATTGATAGATAACAGCCTAAAGTTCGACATTCATATCGCCCAAACTATCAAGAAGATCCATAAAAAAATAGGGCTGCTCTATCGGAACAAATAATTTCTCACTAAACACACCAAACGTACTATAGCTAGGACACATCTGTTGTCTACCCTGCTCTATGCATCCCCAATACTAACCAACCTTCACAAAGCTGACCTTAGCAAACTTGAATTTGGTTACAATAAGACTGCCAAGTTTGCTACTGAGACCTCATATCGAACCCATCACTGTGTTTCTCTGAAACAAATAGACTGTCTGGAGTTGCCTCAACTACTTCAACTCAATCAATTATCACTGGCTCACAAACTATATTACCACCTTGATAAAACTCCTGCACTCCAGAATATAATACTACCTTATTCCACAGCTAGATCCCTAAGATCTAGTACCCAAAACCGATTAGATGTCATTAAATATAACAATGATGCTGGGAAATCTCTCTTTACTTACTCTGTTTCTAAAGCCTGGAATTCCCTGCCTACCCTCCTGACCTCCATTAGCTCCACTAAACATTTAAAAAAAACCTCCTGAAATCACACTTTATGAATAACTGGTTATGCTCCTGTGCCTCCCCAGGTTAACCACTTAGTGAACAAGCTACTTCCATCTATAACCTTACACCGCACACTATAAGTGCATCCTATTAAGTATAATATTTATAGTACTGATATCAGTGATTCTCGCCTAGATTTGATTTTTATAGCACCACAATGAGTGCATCATAGTATGTATCCTCACGAAAGTGCTGATATTAGTGATTCCTCTACCAGGTTTGATGTCTATAACACAACAGGTGCATCGGTAGATATTCTAACATAAGTGCTGATATGACATTTTCCTCTGCTAGATGTGATCTTTTGTATAGTGCCATGAAAAATACATTTATGAATGAATATTGCTGTTTCAATGTTTTGCATGCTATTATTTACTATGTAACTTCCTCCAAAAATCTATATAATCTTGTGCTGTTTACTATGTTTTAAACGAATATTCACCGATTTTGTTTGTTAATACTTACTAACTGCTGTATATATGTATTATGTTATAACTGAATATTCACTGATTTTGCTTGTTAATACTTATTGTTGTATATATGTAATAATCTGGAGCTTTGCCGGGCCTCCACTGAAAATGGACCTGTGTCCAGTCGGACTTTCCTGGTTAACAAATGTAAAATAAATTAAATAAATAAATACCTGCCTGGAAGCTACAGTTAAAGTGATTCTAGCAGTCTTAATAGGTTCTGTTTCATGCTATAAAAAGCTGTCTTGAGGTATTATGGGGCCCATTATTACAGTGTTCTTGGCTTTGGAGAGTGCACTGAAGATCTATTCCCTAGTGATAGTTGGGGGAGTTACGACTGAGAGTCAAAGTTATCTTAGAGTCCATAGAACTCAGAATAAGGGCATTAGTCATTCATTTGTAGATTAGTTGCTTGTCCTCAGTTAGAGCAGCTTGTTTAGGATTTAACATTTCTTATGTCTCTTGCTGACATGTGTTAGAATGAAACTCGTGATTGCTGAGATGGCTTTCCACTGTTTTGGAGAAACTCCCCTTTTCTAAAGTTGTGCAGCTGGGAGTTTGTGTGTATAAGCTTGTGGTAGTATGGGAGAGTTCTGCCCTGCAACAATCACTTATGTCAAAAAATTCCAATGGTGTACATATGATGGGCAGCTTTTGAGATTTATCAGTGAAGACTTGAGATGCAATGGATTTTGTTATGAGGTGTCATAATAGAAATGCAGCTTATGTAAGTAAGTTTAAACATTTGAAGATAACTCATTTTTATTTTAGATATATAAAATAAAATGCAAATCCCCAAATGAAGAAATCAAATGACTCCAAGCCACAAGTGAGGTAAAGTTAGCACTTTCATTTACTTAATTTAGCAAACTTCTTCAAACAAGTTAAAAGAACAATACAATATAATGAACAATATACCCGATTAAACTGGGACCCCATATTACCTAGCCAAAGATTTCAGCTTGAGAATACATTTAATGGATAGACTATCATTAAGTCCCGGGGGGAGGGGCATGTGCGTTAAGTCTAAGCTGCCAGGCTAATTCTTTCTCATCAAGTCTCAACAATAATGATCCCCCCTATCATCCAAGCCAACCTTATCTATAGCCATAAACAAAAATTCATGGGTAGGGTTAATTTTCACATGTCTAGCCAGGGCGTTATTTTAATTCAATTTCCCAATACTATGCACATGTTCATAGATCCTATTTTTCAAGGGTCTCTCTGTCCTACCGATATAAAATGCTGGACAATTTTGGCAAGTACCCAAGTAAACAACCTCCTTTGAGTCACAATTAAACGTTTCTTTGACAGAATAATGTTGGTTACGTACCATGAAGATATTAGGAGTTTTAATATGTTTACAAAAACGGAACATCCACATTTAGACATACCAGGATGAGGGGAATGGTGGAGGGACATACAGCCTTCCACTATTGCTTTCAAATTCCAGCCCTTCCTAAAAACCACCTTGGGCTCATCCCCCACTCCATCTCTAAAGGTCGTATCCTCAAGTAAAAAGCACCAGTTCTTAATTAAAATGGATCTAATTAGGGGTGCATCCAATGAAAAAGTAGTAATAAACCCAAGGTTAATATCGACACCCATCTGTGGTCATGGGGACCTCACATTCATTGAAGCATCAGCTAAAGTAGCTGAAGTGACTGGGATGGTATGCCCCTCATGAGGAATCAAAGGATCCTCCCCTGGTTGGCTGCCAGTACAACCAGAAAAATGTGGTAATGTCACATCTACATGTCATTGATGTCCACCCTGGGCCCCAAACAGAAGTGGTCTAAAGAACCCATCACTCCTTTTTGTATATACCTCTCGAATCAACTGGTTAACAAGTCCCTTTGTGTAACCCCTCTTGATGAACATATCCTTTAATAGGTTACACTCAACCTGGAACTCAGAATCAAGGGACACCATTCTGGCTGCCCTAACAAGTTGACCCTTGACAACCGCCCTTTTCTGATAAAAGGGGTGGGAACTGGTGTAGTGTAGGAAGGCATTGGAATAGGTAGATTTCCTAAAAATCTTAGAAAGAAATCTCCCATTAGATCTATCATTAATAAGTTCAACATCCAAGTAAGCTATTTTATCATTTTGGAAATCCCAAGTGAACTCCAGAAAATTGGTAAATGTAGTGATATGCTCAACAAAGGCTGATGCCATGGGCTTGTCACTTATCCAAATGATAAAAATATCATCCAAATAACAGATGTACCAGACCACCCTATGTTGGATTGTTACATCCCTGAATAGAACATTTTCCTCAAAGTATGCCATCCCAGTATTAGCAAAGGTGGCACCACAGGGAGAGCCCACGGCAATGTCAGTTTGTTGTAAATAAAATTCTTTATTAAAAATAAAATAGTTGTGAACTCAAGAGGATAATTGAATATGCTTTCATTACCTCTTTGAACTGACTTTAATCAGAAATTAGGTTCTCACATATAAGTGTCTTTTGGTCAGTATTTCTGTTTTTTTTCTATTTGTTTCTCCATACTGTATGTGATATTGCTAATTTTCTTGCCAAGCAGAACCACAACAAATTTTGACATTGATATTCCAGCTATTCCTGATGAACCATCTGTGCAGCAGTACATGGTTATCCCAGCTTTTAGTGTATACATTGGTGATGCAACTAGTCACATAAGTGCCAATAGTGTATGGAGTTAGGCATACTGGGTACCTAACTTTAGTGTCAGTTGTAAAAATGACAGATAATACCTCCTTTAAGATGAATCCATGCAGAACATCAATCATTATATCTGAATCCTTGTGCAACTTTCCTTATAGTGCCAACTGCTGGTTTATAAGACACATTAAGTTGCATCATCATCATCTTCTTTTGGCTGTTCCCATTAGGGGTCGCCACAGCAGATAACCTGTTTCCATTTCTTCCTGTCCTCTGCATCTTGCTCTGTCACACCAACCACCTGCATGTCCTCTCTCACCACATCCATAAACCTTATCTTAGGCCTTCCTCTTTTCCTGTTAACTGGTAGCTTCATCCTTAGCATCTTTTTCCCAATATACTCATCATCCCTCCTCAGCACATGTCCAAACCAACGTAATCGTGCCTCTCTGGCTTTGTCTCCAAATCTTCCAACCTGGGCTGACCCTCTAATATACTTACTCCTAATCCTGTCCACCCTTGTCACACCCAGTGCAAATCTTAACATCTTTAATTCTGCCACATCCAACTCAAACTCCTGCCTTTTTGTCAATGCCACTGTCTCCAACCCATATAACATAGCTGGTCTCACTACCCTCTTGTAGACCTTCCCATTCACTCTTACAGGTTCTCGTCTGTCACAAATCACTCCTGACTCTCTTCTCCACCCACTCCATCCTGCCTGTACTCTCTTCTTCACCTCTCTTCAACACTCACCGTTACTCTGAACTATTGACCCCAGGTATTTAAACTCATCCACCTTTGCCACCTCTACTCCTTGCATCCTCACCATTCCTCTATCCTCCCTCTCATTCACACACATATATTCTGTCATAGTCCTGCTGACCTTCATTCCTTTTCTCTCTAGAGCATATATCCATCTCTCCAGGGTCTCCTCCACCTGTTCTCTACTCTCACTACAGATCACAATGTCATCTGCAAACATCATAGTCCATGGGGACTCCTGTCTGATCTCGTCTGTCAACCTGTCCATCTCCATTGCAAATAAGAAAGGGCTCAGAGCTGATCCTTGATGTAACCCCACCTCCACCTTAAACACATCTGTCACTCCCACCGCAGACCTCACCGCTGTCACACTACCCTCATACATATCCTGTACCACTCTTACATACTTTTCTGACACTCCTGACTTTCTCATACAATACCACAACTCCTCTCTAGGCACCCTGTCATATGTTTTATCTAAGTCTACAAAAACACAATGCAACTCCTTCTGACATTCTCTGTACTTCTCCATCAACACTCTCAGAGCAAAGATCGCATCTGTAGTGCTCTTTCCCGGCATGAAACCATACTGCTGATCACTAATCATCATGTCCCTTCTTAACCTTGCTTCCACTACTCTTTCCCATAACTTCATGCTTTGACTGATCAATTTAATCCCTCTGTAGTTACTACAGCTCTGCACATCACCCTTATTTAGTTTAAAGTTTGGTTGTTTGTTTTACAAATTTATATTGTCTGTTACATTTACTTTTTGAATGACATCAGATGCTTTAGGTACATCACTGTCTACAGGTGGCACAGGTGCTGGCAGCTGGTCCTTGCTGATAGCTGAGGAAGTATATTGGAGGGAACATCACCTGGTGGAGCCAGAAGGGGAAATTTGTTGACAATGCCCGAGTGGGGTATTGTATCATATGCTTTAGCCAGATGTAGGTAGGCAATTTGCACCATTTTCCCCTCATCCATTGCCTTAGTGAACTTTTCAGTATGCATGACCTTCCTTTGACAAAGCCAAACTGGGATGGATCCATTACCTAGAGGTCTCTTATGTCCTTGTTGATAATATCCATGATAATTCTTTCCACAGTTTTGCAAATGAAACTAGACAGATTAATGGGTCTGTGGTTTCCAGGATCTGTTAAAGGTTCTTCCTTATGAAGGAGAATGACTGTTGCAGTCCTCCATTCACGTGGCACAAAGTCTGTTTTAAGACTATAATTAAATAATGACTCCAGAGATTCCTGATAGATCATATTTTAGACTGTTCAGGTGGCATTCTGGGATGTTATCAGGGCCCATAGAGGATGTATTCTTGTCTCTAGTAAGTGCAGTAAATACATGCTCCCTAGTTGTAGTTGGAGAGGTTACGTTTAATGGTATTTTGGGTGGGATGGTTTGGGGTGAGAGGGGAGTAAAGCTGAAACTGAATTTGTCCATTAGGTTTGCTATATCCCCAGGCACAGTGAATATGGCACCATTAATCAGCAGTTCAGCACACTGATGTGTACAGCCTTTGAGTTTTCTGGCATAGCTGTGGAAGGCCTTATGGACATCTTTCACCTGGGAGGCTACC
Organism: Protopterus annectens; assembly: GCF_019279795.1. Lineage (NCBI taxonomy): Eukaryota > Metazoa > Chordata > Ceratodontiformes > Protopteridae > Protopterus > Protopterus annectens. Next base: position 359,560,096 of record NC_056733.1, on the reverse strand, counting down.
TTAACCTCATTTAGCTTTGCTTGACCTAATTAGATGCTCTTAGTTGCCTGTTTAGTTTGATGAGAGAGTTTTCATCTTTATGGGAATTACCCTTTCTGGTTTTTGCCATATATATTTTTTCCATTTGTTGTATATCCTGTTTAATTTGGGATGCCACAAGGGTGGTTTGTTTCTGGGTCTAGTCATTTTATTTTTTAAAGTACACAGTTTATAGCAAACTAATCTACATTTTTCAAAGTTATAAAACTTTATGTTAATTAAATTCTTCTAGTATTAACTTTGCATTTTAAATATATTGTAGCTGTGATAATGCAATAACTTCAAATATATAATTTGCTTAGTTAGAATAGTTAAGATGAAGTGAGGGATACTACTATCCTGATATAGGTGATATTGTGCCTGCTTTGCTTCAAATTGCTCATATAGAAATCATCACTATACTGCTTTGAGACAGCTCCACTGGCTTGAACTGCCCAACCTCCTAATCTACAATCAGCTCTGCCTCTGTCATTCTATTACCTCCCCAATAAGTGTCCTGCCCTCAAAATCCTAGTATAACATCACTCAGCCAAAAGGCCTCTTAGATCATCAAGCAAACTACTACTAGAAGTCACCAACAGCTACAATAGCTTTGGAGACACACTATATGCTAGTTTAGTGGCTAAAAAATGGAACTCTTTCCCCACTAGCATATAAAATGCACTGTCCAAAGCCTCCTTTAAAAACCTCATTAGGCAACATCTCAAGCAAAGTTGGCAGTGCCATGACTGCTTCCCTGGCTAGTGAAAGCGCATAAGGTACACATAATAAACCTGGAGTACTTGATAATAGTTTTCACTCTTACTCAGAAACACTGGTGAATGTACAATGTATATACTGTACCTGTGTACTATGCATGCATTCTACCTATGTTCCAAATTTCATTTGTACACCACACATCTATTAATTACCTTTATTTTTAAATTAATATTATCTTGTTTGTTCTTTCCACTGTAACTGTTGATGTGCTGCATACCACTGTAAATACATGTCTATTGTAATTTGTGTGTATACTGATCATGTCTAAATATCTACATGTATCTGTAATTTTCTAATAAATTACTATTTTTTCTTGAATGATGCTGCCAATAAAATCCAAGAAAACGTGGGTGTATATTATATTTGAATACTGTATGTCTCACTGATTGGATGTGAAAATCCCCATAACGAAAGTATCAGAAATGATAATTAAGTTAAACGTGCTATAAACTCACTATGTGCAAATTAAATTGACAGTGATAGCTAACCGTGAAGAAAGCATTTGTCTTTTGTTGATATTAACTATCACATTAAAGATTTTCAGGTAATCTACCACTAGTCCAGAGTTTGAATAATAGTCATGAATATAAAGGTAAATGACTATGTGTCACATATGTAACTCAAAACTGTAGGTCCTAAAAGCCCCCCCAAAATTAACTGCAATTCAAACTCATAGCAATACATTTCAAAACTTTTGGTTACTCTCCTAAAATGTTAAGAAATGGGATGTTACCCCCTTGCAGCCTTGAAACAGGAGGCTGTGCCTCCATCACAAGTTTTACTTATATGTTGTAAGGTCTCTATACCTTAGATAAGGGGGAATGGTCTGAGATACTGCAACCACAGACAGAACGTATCCTCCCATGTCCTCTCTTGTAGTTCCAGACTTACAAAAACAGTTTTAACTGGCAGCACATGGAAAACACTGCACTCATGTATCTGAAAAAATAATGTTGGCATCATCAAACCACATTTTTTGACCATATGTACTGTAAATTTCTTCATAATAATATTAATTGTAAACTGGCTGTGTTATTATTTAATCTATTAAGGTTTAAAAGGAGTTTATTAACTTCTTGGTCCACATTAGTATCATAAACTATTTTGATGTGTTAAGCTTGTAGCAAAAGTCTAAGAAATAGTGTGCTGAGGTACTAAGGTTCTTATTCAGGCAGTGCACATCCTTAGGTATGAGATGAAGACCATGAATGCAGAAAAGGGCTTGTCATACTGTGCACACTGGTGCTACAGTCTAAATCATTGCATAGTACATTAGAGCTGCACAGCATGGCAGGAAACAACTAGTTATAACTTAAGTATTTCCTTTCAAATCCCAAAAGACCAAAATCCTGAACGTTATTTTCATGAGATGAAAATAAGAAAAGTTAAAATCCCGAGCCACAAAATTTTTCTCAGGGCAAGTAAAGACCTGGTTAAAACTACGAAGTACACACCGTATCACTGGAAACCCATCTAGGTGGGGGGCTACGGCACCCACACCCCCTAACTATATACAGTATACCAACTCTGGGATCGCATTAAAATGGGGAAAGGGGCATATTTCCCCATGATGGCAAGTGTTTACTTGCCCTGGGAAAATTTTGTGGTTCTGGATTTTAACATTTGTTACTTTCATCTTAAGAAAGTAACGTTCAGGATTTTGGTCTTTCAGGATTTGATAGATAATCCATAATTTACTTGTTAATCCTTCCCTGCTGCACAATGATTCATAAGAGTCATTCATGAGGCATAAAAGTGGAGCTATGGTCCTTATCATATTATGGTAAGAGGATCTAATGACCTGACAGCAGCCAATAGCTAGAGTTTGGGGGATCCAGTGTATGGGGTTTAGGCATGTGTGGTTGCAGAAGCAGGTTTGCCTGTATCACCAGATGTTACATGACTGGTTTGAGTTTTCTTCTGATAAAAATGGTTTGGCACTTTTTTTTTTTTTAATGTTGCTGCACAGCTCTCTTAACTGAGAAACACATCAGTGGTGGTCGGAGGGGTCATTGCAGTCATAGGCTCTACTCCATCAGTATGGATGCAATTATTGTCCAATAAGTTGCAATACTGGGATCAGTATGCATGCAGTTGGGGAAGTATTTGTGAGTCACATGTGAAACCGTGTGTGGGGGTGGGGTATTTGCATTGTGCTTTGTTCCTACAGAACTATGCCTACACAGTCTGGTAGGATTTCATGCAAAGTTTTACCCTATTATGCATCACTTGTTATGAATTACCCAGGGTTTAAGTATATATAACATAGCAGCTCTGCTCCATATTGCACAATATTCATGAATCTCACTCAGACCTCAACAACATATCATATATAGTAGATTTAGTCTATGGTAAAAGCATAGAACACAAAACACAACGACATGATTCCCATACCAGTAAAGTATGCTATGAAATGACATTCACAACATATGTCGTCTTCTTCTTATGAGATTTAGGGCCAGGAAACATCTTTCTGTAATCAGCTCAGAGATCATTGGACCTTGGTAAAAAAAATTTCCTCATGCAGTCATGCAGTGACCTCTATTTGGTACCACTAAGTAGCAAATAAAATGTAATTTGGAAAGATTTTAATACATTTTCCCTGAAAAAAATGTGTTCTCTTTATTAAAGACACCTTACATTTCCACTCAGCATTAAGAGGCATGGCTTAATGAAAGTTAAAGATGAGATCAGACAGATCTTAAAGATGAGATCAGACAGGAGACCCCATGGACTATGATGTTTGCAGATGACATTGTGATATGTAGTGAGAGTAAGGAACAGGTTGAGGAGACCCTGGAGAGGTGGAGATATGCTTTAGAGAGGAGAGGAATGAAGGTCAGCAGGGCTAAAACAGAATATATGTGGGTAAATGTAAGGTAGGGTAGAGGAATGGTGAGGATGCAGGGAATAGAGTTGGTAAAAGTGAATAAGTTTAAGTACTTGGGATCAACAGTTCAGAGTAATGGTGAGTGTGGAAGAGAGGTAAAGAAGAGAGTATAGGCAGGGTGGAATGGGTGGAGAAGAGTGCCAGGAGTGATTTGTGACAGACGGGTACCAGTAGGAGTGAAAGTGAAGGTCTACAAGAGGGTAGTGAGACCAGCTATGTTATACGGGTTGGAGACGGTGGCACTGACGAAAAGACAGGAGTCAGAGCTGGATGTGGCAGAGTTAAAGATGTTAAGATTTGCACTGGGTGTGACTAGAATGGACAGGATTAGGAATCAGCATATTAGGGGGTCAGCTCAGGTTGGACAGTTTGGAGACGAAGCAAGAGAGGCGAGATTGCGTTGGTTTGGACATGTGCTGTGGAGGGATGCTGGGTATATTGGGAAAATGATGCTAAGGATGAAGCTGCCAGGTAAGAGGAAAAGAAAAAGGCCTAAGATGAGGTTTATGGATGTGGTGAGAGAGGACATACAGGCGGTTGGTGTGAAAGAGTATGATGCAGAGGACAGGAAGAAATGGAAACAGAAGATCCGCTGTGGCGACCCCTAATGGGAACAGCCGAAAGAAGATGATGATGATGATGATGATGCTTAATGAAAGTTAAAGGCTGGTTCAGAATTTACTTACATAAGCTCAATTTCTCTTAGTGGTAGAAGACTTCAGATAACAACAGTCACATAGGATCAGCTATATATGCCTTTTCCATCCTCTGTAATATATCCCCAAGCAGTTTTTAATCTGCCTCAGTAATGAAATATGTTTCTGTACCATTTCTGTTTGTCAGTATGCTATGTTCTTGACTCATGATTACATTGATTTTGCATTTGCTTTTTCTTTGGGTGAAAGTATGAAATGTTTGACATGAAAAGCACATTTTAGAAATTCTGCTGAATTTCACTGATAGTAATGATGTTCTACTACTATTATGTATTCAAAGTGATAAAAACTTGTGTAACATCTTGGGACTCCAAATACATTATCTCAAAGATACTGGGATAGTTTTCTATTACGTGTAAAAATGACATTTCAAATTAAATCAGTGGCAGTTATTTAAATATAGAACATATTTTTGCAAACAAAGAGGATTATGATAACTATCCAGAAATATTTATTTTTACTTACTGTTTGGCAAAATTGTTTGCACAGAACTCGCTTAAAAGGTTTTGTTTTGAGGAAAAAAAAAACTGTTTTTGTGATGGAATCTCTGTTGTGCAGTTGGTGCAGCAGAGAAAGAGAGTTTTTTTTTTGTTCCAGGAGGCCTCTTCTCCTAATTTTGTGCTCTAATTCAGAACTAAGATTAATGCATGTTTATTGGATTGATGTATAGTTATACAAGCACTAACAAATAAGAAAATCTTTTTTAGAATGAAAGCCCAACAAAAAGAATGACCGCTAGTGAGTATCGCAACATAGCAATGTATGATGTGGTTATATAATGCATCACAGAGGATGAAGACTGCATTGCTTAACAGAACTCCTTTGTTATAAACTCAGGCAATGCTTTTCAAGAAATGTCCCATGTAGAGTGAAAATTGCAATGTGATTTCTTGAAATCCTGCCATAAAACACATTAAAAAATGAAGCTATGTACATTGATCTGATCTTTATTGTTTTTTTTAATTTCTCTAAGTCTTTTGGGTTTCTAATACCATGATGGGAATGAACACCATTTCTAAGTTAAAGTATGATTAAAGTTCATGAAATTAGTATTGTTTCAATTTTTGATGTCAGCCAGTAGTGCTCTTTGCAGCACCCGCAATGTGCACAGTAATGACTCCTTCTGCAGTTCATATGGAATTACATGTATTGGTAACATATCTAAATACGATTGTAAATTCTTTTATATAAGACCCATTGCTCCTACTACTATTGTAACTGTCTGGGTATATTTCTTCCACATTGCTCTTGTTTCTAACTGCAGATCCTGATATTTTATGACTTTGTATCTCTCTGTACGCAAGACACTGTTGTCACTGGGTGCGGCAATTTCAATGATCAATGCTACTCTTGTCTTCTTTTCTTAGACCACTATATCCGGTTTTCTAGCATCTGTCTTTTGAGCTGTTGGTAATGGATGATCCCAAGTGATATAGACTTCTTCATTTTCTATGATGCTTTGTGGTTCATGTTTCCGGTGTTTTTCGGCCACTTCAATGCCATAATGTTTGCAAAATCCCCAGTGCAAAAGTGTTGCCACATTATTATGCCTTTCAGTATATAGTCCTTCTGACATTAGTATGTCTCAACCAGCAATGAGGTGTGCAACTGTTTCCAATTCAGTTTTACAAACCCTACATTTGCCTGTTTCTCCCACGTTTCAATGGACTTTATAAACCAATGTGTACTCAGCCCACTATCTTGGGCCGCCAATATTAACCTTTCATCTCTTGATTTGAATTCACCTCTCCTTAACCATTCCTGTGTTCATTCCTGATCAACATGAGGTTCTTCCAGAAGTTTTTTATACTTGCAACTATATTTATGCTTTTTCCACATTTCTTACCTTCTCATCTGATCATTCACCTTATATTCTTTCCTTTGTTTTTTGGCACATTCAGTTGTTGCCTGATTTTTATCTACTTCTGGTTTGATTTCCATTCCTGCTTGATGCCGATAAGCTTCTGCTAGATTAAGCAGAGAAGTCATTTAAGATTTATTTTCCTAATGTTTCAAAACTTTCACTATGTTTGGGTCTTGTGAGGTCAGCAGATATATGTGGAGTCCCACAATTTCAGATCAGTACATATAATCAATTTCAAGGAAGCCCATCCCTCCTTCGGAACGGGGAATATATAATTTTGGTATGCACTGATTTTTGTAAATCATTTGGTGATCTTTCTTGTTTTCCCATCTAATCTATCCAACACATTTTGGGGCCAGTCAATCACTCCAAAATTGTAAGTTAGGACAGGAAGAACAAATTGGTTTATAGCTTGGATTTTGTTCCGAGATGTCAGTGCTGTTTTAAGGATTAATTTAAGTCTTCTGAAGTATTCCTTACTAAGTTTTATTTGCATTTGTCCGTGTTTTATTGTTGATCCTTCATCAATTCCCAAATATTTATGCACCTCTTCTTGCTCACATTCTTTTATATCACATTCTTGTCCTAAACTGATGTTTTCCTGGCGTTTCAGTTTTCCTGCTTTAAAGGTTGCTTTTGCACATTTATCAAGATGAAATGACATTTTTATATCATTTGAAAAAGTTTTGACAACCTGCAGCTGTACTTTCAGTTCCTCATCTGATGAGCTATACAGTTTTAAATCATCAATAAAAAGAGGGTCAGAAGTCTTTACACTTTGTTGTTTTCTAAGAGCCAGATTATAGCCATGGCCTAAGCTGTTGAGTAAACATCTTAATGGATTAAGGGCAAGGCAGAATAACAACAGTGACAGAGGGTCACCCTGGAATATCCCCCTTTGAATTTTTATCCCTCGGATAACAATTTGTCCTTTATCATGGGTTAATTGCAAAGTGGTCTGCCACTGCTTCATGGTCACTGTAATGTAGTCGATCAGTGTGGGGTGCATCTTATACATTTTTAAGCACTCTTTTATCCATGAATGAGGGATACTATCAAATGCTTTTTTGTAGTCAATCCATGCCATTCTTAGATTGTTCCCCTTTTTACAGTTCTCCACTATGACTTTATTTAACAACAAATGATCCTTTGTTCCATATGACTTTCTTTCATTGCCCTTTTTTTCCATTACCATAATTGAGTTTTCTTCTAAATGACTATAAACTCTGTCAGCATCAATTCCCATGTATAGTTTATACGTCGTCGGAAGGCAAATTATTGGTCTATAAGTTTTAGGGTAGCTTGTAGGTTCACTCTTAAGTAGGAGCATTGTTTTTCTTGTTGTTAGCCAGGTTGGTGTCTGTTCTGAGTGTGCATATAAATAATTCTTACTCATGGCTAAATCTTTCTGCAAAGATGTTAATACCTTTAACCAGAAGTTAGGTACTGCATCTGGGCCTGGGGGGGGGGGGGGGGGAGGTTCCAATTAGAGGCTTTTCTTAACTTTGTTTCAATCTCTCTAGTTGTTACTTCATCCCATTTCATATCCTGTACATTTGAACTTCTTATTCTTTCTTTTACTTTTTCTATCCATTTAGCATCTTTGTTGTGTTCCACAGGCTCTTCATAGATACTTCTCCAAAATGTATCTATTTATTGTTTTTTTAGCAGTCTTTCAATTCCTTTTACCTTATTTCCCAGTTCTCTATACAACCTTTTTGGGTCATCAATAAATTGCTTATTTTGTACTTTTCCTTAATATTTATCTTTGTATCTTCTAAGTTTTTCCACCTGTGCTGAAATTTTTAGTTTATTGGCGATAGTGCATGATAGATCCTGATCTGTTCAAATATTGTGCATTGCTTTTATCACATCTATCTTTCTTAGTATTTTGTTGATCTATTCCCTCTTCTATAGTCTTCTAACAGTGACACTTCTTGTCTTAATTGCTTTATAATTTTCTCTTTTCGATATTTCCATGATGGTATTCGATTTCTCCCCTTCCTTTTCCTCGCTACCCTGTGTTTTTGTGATAGAACTTTTATCAGTTATTAATTTAGCTGCACAGTAATATATCCTGTTTAGTTCTGTTATATTGCATGGATCTCTATGAACAGTCCTAATTGCTGTGTTCATTTGTTTATCAGATTTCTGACTTTTTGGGTTTTATTAACCTTCTGCAGTCTATTTCTTTCATTGATCTTGATATATCTGACCGTGTCTATTAAATCAAGCAATTCTTCTCTTAGCTCATTTTCTTCCAAACTGAGGGCACATCCCTTGTTTTCCAGTTCCTGCTGGCATTCTACTTGTCCTCTTTGTTTTCTTATTTTTTGTATTGAAAGTTTTCCATGTCTGGATTCCTTTGTCTGTATTTCTCTTCAGATATTTTTGGTGCAACTCATTTTGTATTGGTTAGTTTTGCTTTCTCTTTTGCATAAATATTACATCATATTAAATCTCTTTTTCTTTCCCATGTCCATATTTCTTCTTCAGATGTGTCCTGATCTTCCTGTTTCTCCCTGCTTTAGGGACTCACTCCATCCTGTTATGATGTAACCTGTGTTAGACCTTCTATGTCAAATCCTTCATTTCACAGGCTCTCCATAACTTCAACTTGTATTTTTGTTAATTTCTACTTTACTGATCTTTTCTGCATTCCATCTTTGTGATATTATTTTTTTTTTATTGTGAAATTTTCCATATCCGGATGCCTTTGCCTGTATTTCTCCTCAAATATCTTTGGGGCTACTTTCTTTACATTGATTAATGTAGCTTTTTCCTTTGCATAAATATTGCACCATATCAAATCTCTCTTTCTGTTCTATGTCCATATTTCTTTTTTATACTTTTCAAATATCTCTTGGTTTTGTTGTTTATATTTTTGCACTTCCTCAGATGCTTCTTTTCCAAACAGATCACATTTTCTTGATCTCTATACTGTTTTTCATAAATCTGTTGTATTAATGAACACAAATTATCGTTTGAAGCTTCTGACAATTTTTCTTGCAGAAGTATTTTTCTTCCCTCTAATTTCTCTCTTAACCATATTGTATATCTTGTGTATGGAAATTTTGGGCTTTTTGCATAATAGTAACTATACATAATTTCTTTCTTATCCTCAGTAGTCCACTTTACCGTCTTTATGGCTCTTCTTTGGCTTATCAGTTTTTGTGATTTTTTGTGAACTACTACTTCCTTCTACAATAGGAGAGGGGGCATCCTCCCCCTGGGCCTGGCCTAGCCCCATTGTAGGAATGTTTCCATATTTTGAGGATTCTACACTGTCATCATTTCCGGTCCTGGCACCAGTGCACCTACCCAGACTGGGCAATTTTTATCCTGGGTCTTGTGCACCCAGGTATTATTTTTAGTTTTTGACCTACTTCTGTCCATGATATATGCTATATAAATACAGTGTGTATATATCAGTATTGCCTTGGTGAGGTTTTGAGAAAACAGGGTCCACATCATGAAGGTACTCACCAAGACTTGAGGATTAATTCAGTTTCAGCACTACTACTCTCCTTTGCTTTCTGACTTTTCATCTCGCAATTCTTTATTCTTTGTGTTGGAGTGACATACTGTAGTCGCAAGATTTATGCCATTTATGTTCCGTACACCACCACTCACAATTATTCTGGTAGATTTTTGTTTTTTTTGTTAGGGTATGTTATCATCAATGTTGATAATATAAACTTGTTTTGTGCAGGGATCCAAGTCTCAGATATATTTTGATAACTGTAGTAATTCTAGGTGTCTCATATTTTAGGTGCATGCATGGGTACTTTATACATGGGATAGTAGCTATTCCTTTTCCTGTACCTTTGTTTTGTCCTTCTAACTGCTGATCATCAGCTTCCCCCCAATGATGCTCCTGTGTGTTTGTTCCCTTGTGAAATCAACAGCCATCCAGAAGGGTTATCATTATTTAGGCAGCCATGAGGATTGCTTGTGTTTTTTCCATTACTCTTTCCCATGCTTGCTGCAGGAACAGAAAGACTCAGACCACCAGACCCGGGCAATATGATGACCAGTACTTGGACAGAACTAGAAAGTTCCCTCCTTCCCAATCAGCAGTTTGCTTTATGCTGAGTGGTGGCAATAATTATTACATTTATGGCAATAACCTCAGCACCTAATGGTTGATGTAAGTACCTGAATCACCAAAGGGATGTCTTATATAATTGCCTATTGTCTTATATCATATGGACTCTAGGGCTGTCAACACCATCTTGGGGGCACAAAGTCCACATCCTATAGCACTCATTAGTGATAGCATGCAAACTTTCACTTGCAGGGGTACATCTAAATGCTAGGAACTCACAACTCTCCCAGGCAATGAATGAGCCAAGCACCACTCTTTTTCCATCCTCCACAGTCAGCTTTAACAAGAGTTAGAGCTAATAATCAAACTCAAGGCACCTGGGTCATAGCTTGGACCTTATCACTCTACAAAGCTTGCTGGAAGACAGCCTATTTTTTTTTTTTTATTAAGTTAAAGTTTGGGTACGAAGCTCACTTTTCACTAAGACGAGTCATTTATCTTACTTAGCTGAATGGGCATTTGTCAACATTTTTACTTGGTATTCAAGCCCCTCATAAAACCTTTGTAGGAGAAGTAATCTCCTGTATCCCCTGTACCCTTAATATAATTAAGTCAAAGGTTGAAGACTTTGGGATAGTTTAGAAAAAATATTTATACATTCAGCTAAATAGATTGTATCACTGAGTTTCATTAAAAATCTACTTGAGCACATAAATGGATACTGTTTGGCAATCAAGTTTAATAATGTTGAGATAGATGGTTCTTTTTTATGGGAAGGGATGTTTGTTTGAAAACTCATGCATTTAGACTAAGATTTAATAGTAGATTATAATGACAAATCCATTTGAGCAAGACATTAGGCATTGTTTAGAGGTGTTTACTTTTTTTCTGTCAGGGTTATCGCCTGAGCATAGTAAGACAGGCTCATTGTTTTATTGATTAAAGCATGCTTCTTTGCAAATGGATTATATATTCTGAACAAATATGATGACTACAGGGGACCAGGAAATCCTGGTGGAAACTGTGAAAAATGTATTACAGACATGACAATTCTCATCTCTATTTGACTTATTGTTTAGTCAAATCTTAATCTTCATTACTTCAGATAGTTTAGCACACCAGCCTGTATGTTTCCATATGTATTGACCGGCTAAATATTTTTCAGTCCATGGAATTCTTATAAGTTTTCCCCAATACCACTGTCCAAAAGCATCAATTTCCTGGTACATAGGCTTGCTTATAGACCAATTCTCACAACCATACTTTATTACAGAGCAATCCACAGCTTTGACTATATAGACTGTAGACTGTTGACAAAGTGGTGTCTTTATAGTTTAAAATCTCATCCAGATATGCTGAAGCTTTCCTTCCAAAAACAAGTGTTTTTTTTTTTTTTTTTTTTTTTTTAATTTCATGATTGCAATCACCACCTACAGAGATCTTTGATCCCCAAAAATAAAAACTATCACTGCCTCAACTTCTTCCCCATATATTTGAAAGTAATTGATATGGCTAGATAACACAACAAGACAGCTTTTGCAGATTCTGCTTTCACATTCATCAACAGGCCCTTTGATTTTTGCTCATAGACAGTTCAGCTGGCATTACATCACCTCCTGCAGTCCTGCTGTTAGCAACGTTTTCTGGGGTCCATTTAGTTTCACTGTCTTGAATATCTGGATCTAGATCAGTGAGCATACCATCATATGTATGAATGATGTTAGGTCCTGCTGTATATTCCTGTGATGTATTCTTAATATTTTCTGCTTTTTCTACTTTCCTCCCATCTTTATTATTTATCATGCCCATTTTTACCTGGCAACATCCTTTAATATCACCAATGTTCCTGAACATATCTCTCGCCCTTCCCTTTCTATTGTTTTCATCCATTTTTTTTTTTTTGCTTTACTACTGTAACTATGCCTCCTTATCTCTCATTGCTGTTCTCTGAAATTCTGCATTGAGTTTTGACATATTTTCCTGTCTCTATTGCCTTTTGCTCTTCTTATTTTTTCCACTTCTAAAGCCTCTACAGACAACTATTTTGCCTTTTTAGCTTTCTTTCTATTTCAGATATTTTTGACATCAGCTGATTCCTTAAAATCTGTTCTTCATCTCCACTATATAGCCACATGGAATATAGTTCAGCTTGTATCTTGCTGTCTTAGATGATTTTTCTTGACTTTTTAACCTCTTGTTTTGTGCGGTAAGAAACTAGGCTGCAGTGAGATTCAGCCCTTGTTGCTGATTTGATTTTGATATTAGCTATCTGGTGTTAGTCATCTGTAAAGCTATCTCTTAAGTTGTTGAAAGATACTGGTTACTAAAGCTAATGAATTATTTAAGGAAACATTCTAGCAGTCTATCTCCCATATCATATTGCACCCTAAGGCCAATCCGCCCATTATTCAGTTGTGCATCGACTACCAACTTTAGCATTCTAATCATCGGGTCTATATCACCAAATCGAAAGCACTGAAAAATGAATGGCTTTAACATTGAAAATGCAGTCCATCAAAGTCGCTCCCTCACTAATTATATATACCAACTCCGAGATTGCACTACAGTGAGGAAAGGGCACATTTTCCGATCTTCACTGTACTGTGATCTCACAATAAATACCTCAATGAATGGCATTTTTGATGTTAAAGCTGTTCACTTTCTGCTCTTTTCGATTTGGTGATATAGACCCTAATCATCAATAATGGTACAACATTGTTTTTGGTGATATTACCAAATGTTGCTGCAGTTCCTCATTAGACTGGTCAAATTCCTTCTCTTTAACATTTATAGTAGGAACATAAACTTGTATCACTGTAATGTTGAGTGACATGTCATGTAGTATGATTGAGGTCATGCTATAATTTTCTGGGTTGTAGCCCAGAACAGAATTTCACAATCATTTATTAACAATGAAGGCTACTCTATTTATTTTGTAACATTCTTGGCCATAGTAGAAGATCTAATGATTATATGATGCAAAATTGCCACTTCTAGTCCATTTTATTGCACTAATGCCCAAGATATTAATGTTGTCATCTCATTCTCATTCACCTCAGGTTTACCTTGGTTCATTGTCCAAATGACATAATGTCCTTTGTAGCATCAGGCTTTCCTTTTATTTCTGAGCACCTCAGCAGATGGACTTTAATCCGTCCATGTCATAAACTGTAGTACTACTCCCACTTGTCCTCTACTATTCCGCATTAGCATGTTGGACACCTCAAGATCTGACAGCCTCATCTTTCTGTTTCATTTCAGCATGCTTTTGGGACCTTTTTGTCCATGTGGTTGTCTTGGCAAAAATACTGGAAGGGCATGCCATTACCTTCAATAATGGCCCATCCCTTGTTTGATCTATCGGCTATGACCTGCCCATTTTGTGTATCCCTATATAACATACCTTACAGCTGCAATGAGCTACATGAGCCCCTTCATTATAACAAGATAATCGGGTGTTTGACTACTTACTAACAGCTGGGCAAGAATTATATTGCATATAAGGAGTACCTTTATATAATATAGAGAAGTTGTAGAGAGACATTTATACTGATATTTCTATAATTCATGAAATATGCTTTAGTTGGGGTGCAGGTAATTTAACTTCTGTTTCATACCCCAGTCATTTTAAGATGTTAGTGATGTTAGTAGTTACAAGACAGTCCATCACAGAATCTTTGTTAATTGTTCAGTGTATATATGAGGGTTCATGAATTACACAGGCACAAATATATAGATTGTTCTTTACCAGAACATTTAGTGCAATCTGTATTTACATTACCTACAGAGTGGAATGCAGTTTTAGAAGTTGCACATATACAAGATCACTTTATGTACTTAACACTGCGCACTTTTGAAGGATCTGGTATGGATTCAAAAGTTTTAATGTCAGTAAGTTGAGATTTTGTGGCATAAATGCAATGGTATGTTTAGGTAGTATTTTCTGTCAGCCAGTACTTTTGGAGTGATTTATTAATTTTATTGATTTATTTGAGTGAATGGATTAGTCATTCAAATCAGGACCTGTTTTCAAGGAAGAGTGAAAGTGGTACTCAGACTGACAAGCCATATTTGGCCAAGACACCATGTAATCTCCCATACTCCTTTTTTGGTGACATGTACATTTTCAGGGGGAATGATGGAATTCTTTGATGGACAGCATAGCAGATACATTTTTGAAGAACCTAAAAGCAAGATCAATGCTAAGAAGAAAACTACATGTTGAGACTTTGGAGGGTAATGTTGAATTGTGCTTGAAGAAAACGGCTTAACATTTTCCAATATGCGAGTGTTTGGCATGATGTTTTCCTTTCATGTAGAGGTATCAGAGTAATAGTGTTGTATGATAATGGGAGGGCTGCATGGCAAGGAATTGGGAAGTGATGGTGAGCAATCAGGTAATTTTTAGAACTGAGTCATTGACAAAAAATGAAATAAGGCCAATATTTGAAAACTAAACAGATTTTGTACAGCGTGGCAATAGACTGGAGATTTTCATTACAATGCATCCATATGCTGGGGTCCAAGTAAGCAAGCTTGACCAAGAAGCTATGAAGTAACATCACAGAAGAGAGATGGGGAGAAATGCATGTTTATAACATAGTAATGAGTGCTGAACAGGATTTATATCAGAAAGATACAATCAGTGACTGGATACAGCTGTGTTCGGTAAAAATGAAGTAGTTAATATTGAAATGAGAGAAGTGTGTGAAAATCAAGCAAATGTAATCAGATGGTACGATGCAGTGATTACTTTCGTTCTTAAATTGCAACTGAAAAAGTAGTGAAGAAGGAATACAAAGATAGTAGTGGGTGCACATCTTCTGCAGGCTAAAGAGTGGGGAAGAAAAGAAGACAGAGACATTTGAAATGAATTAGAAATATAGGATGGGGCTAATTTCAGTTAAGATAAACAGTAGTACAGGACTAAAGGATGGTAGCACAGAGTGACATGTTACGGTGCTGGCACAGTGGCACAGCAGATAGCGTTGTAGCCTCACAGCAAGAGGTTCACTGCTTCAGTTCTTAGCTGGGGTGTCTTCTGCATGGAGTCTGCATGTCCTCCTGTGTCTGCATGGGTTTCCTCCCACGTTCCAAAGACATGCAGATGGTGGACTGGACACTCTAAATTGGCTATAGATGTGAGTGCGCATATGAGTGTGTGGAATGGAAGAACAACAGTGGCAGGGTTAGCCAGCCATCAATGTAAACTTTGACTCTGGACAATTGCCAGTGTTGAAGTTATAGCCCAACACCATGTGTAAAAATGGGAAAAAGGGTTTGTGGAGAGATGGATGGGTTAAGTGTGACATGTTATGTTTCCAGGATATTCACTTTAGTTCTAATTATGATGCCGAAAGAAAAAAAAAAGGAACATGGTTGTTTACATTTGGTATGGAAAATGCATTGAAATGTACTCTAGTTAACAAATTCAAATAAATAAAATAAAAACATTTGATTGCTTTTTTTTGGAATGAAGTTACAGATAAGGACATGGGTCATTGATTTATATAGCCCTATATTCCATGAATAAAAATAACATGAGGCTTACTTCTGTTTATATTCCTTTAGATAGGGTCTATATTAGATCAGCAGACGCTTAAACAAGCGAACGCTGATTGATCGACCTTATTTTAGCGAATGTTCAAAATATCGAAGCAACAGAAACTAGAACTTTTTCCTAGGGAAAGAATTTGGTTGTCCGTTTCAGTTGCTTCAGTATTTTCAGTGCTGTGGTGGAAAGTAATGAGTCGGATTCAGGTAAGTGTGCGATTGTGTGGATATGAGTTTTAGGCTGGCTTAGGTGAGTTAGGGTTAGGGCTTGGGTTTGTTATGTGTGCGATTGTGTGGATGTGAGGGCTAGGGCAGGTTTAGGTGAGTTAGGGTTAGGGAGCGGGTGGGGTGAGTGTGCGATAGTAATGGACCTTAGGGTTAGGGTTTGGGATAAGGTAAGTGGATAGTTAATGGTGTGTGCATAGTTTAGTGTAGGGTTAGGTGTCAGATTTTAGGTGTATGTGTGTGGATTTCTGTTTGTTTGGTGTGCTTGTGTTGTGCATATGTGTTTTGGATCAGCGATTTTTTTCCCTTGGAAAAAAATTGCTGATCTGACAGTTCGGGATTGTAAGCTTTTGCTTCCATAAGATCGATCAATCAGCGTTCGCTTTTTTAAGCATTCGCTGATCTAATATAGACCCTTTAGATATGTAGTATAGTTCTTGAGTTCCATAGGATACTGTGTTAGTTTTAATACATATATGTTATGTAGATGAGATTTTAACTGCCATCTTGCGGGAGAGGATTAGGGAGAGAGGGTATAGAGAAACTATTACACATATTTTACATGTTAAAAGTAAAGGTTGCAGAGAACATAGGAAATGTATGTAGGAATATGTTATGCATAGTGACAGATTTTGTACTAGGGATTAAAACTAATGCCATGGTGAGAAATGATACCAAAGTAGATGAATTTTGTGATCATACAGCTATTTTTGTTTTTAATAGAATAGGCTTCAAGAGTTGGGAGAAGGAGATGAGAGGAGTAATTACAAGTCAAATGACTGTCTTGTTTTCACAAGACACCAACAGCTGTTTTAATATATGTGATGATAAGTTAAGTATGAAAGACATTTATGGTTGTTGGATTCAGTGGGGGGGGGGTGTCACATATATACAAATATATTATCGCACTATATAGGTTGTTATGTCTCTGGAAAGGTTAGAGATACAAAATTCTGATTCACATATTCATTATTGGCCAGATTCATTAACACCTAAACTAAGCGTGCATCATTCTAATATATAACACAACCTTAACTTCTACCTTCTTCCTCCTAATTTTAGTTTTCCTACTGATTTTCTTGTAACCTTAAATACTGAGGGGGATTCATAAAGGTTGCCAAAATGTTTAGACACATAGTGCAATCTTTCTGAGTGAACAGACAGCTAAAAAAGAAAAAAAAATGTGGTAGGGATGTTCTTGAATACAGACCGTTTACACTTAGTATAGGCATTCATGAATATGGTCTTTTAATTTCTATTTATTTATTTATGTTTATTGTCTCCTTAGATTTGAAACAGCAGATCCTGAAACTTAGAGCCTAAATGGCTGAAAAAAAATTGATTTACATATTCTAAGTCTGAAATGGCCATTTTTCATAATATTCCTTTTTCTCTGACGTATGGCGATCACAGAGTTAGTATATATAAGTTAAGGTGAGTGGGAGCAAGAAGTTTAAAAGAGATGGGTGAGATTTACTCTTCTCCTGTACTTTCATTCTTTTTTGAGGGATGTTAGCACTCAGCTTTTAGAATACTAACATTTCAATGGGAACAATCTCATAACTTTTTCGCTAAACTTTTGAGATTTTGTATTAGATGTGTAAATAGGGATCATCTTCCTTTATAGATGAGTATAACATAGTTCATGATATGTATCTTTATTACCTTTTTTTGTTATTCACTTACCATACCTTAAATATTGTCAAGTTTTGTTGTTGTTAATAATCATCCATTTTCTTGTTACTTTTTATGCATATTCATTTTTAGTTGAATAAAACATGTAAAGGAAAGAAAAAAAGGAATATGTGCATTGGCTTGATAAAATCCTGGAAATGGGATGATTTTAATATGAAAATGAAGTCAAGATAATTATTTAAAATAAGGAAGAAAGTACAGTTGTGTAAGTAAACTTACCCTAACAAAAGAAGTTTGAATGACCACTGCTGTAATAGCTTTAGTTACAGGTTATACCCTTCCAAGGATATAACAGCCATCCATCGTCCAAAGCTTCGGGGGGGGGGTATATTATGTGATTGAAAATTCAGATGTTCGAACACGTAATGATCGACCCCAAGTGAGCGAAATGGCAGAATGTCGAACATGTAAACGGAAATCTCTGTAAGGGGAGGTTTTCGTTTACTGCAATGTAGTGTGGTCTCGGAGTTGGTATATTTAAATAGCGGTGGGTGTGGGGGTTGCAGGGGGACTGCCCCCCTGCATAGAGCAGTTTAATGGTTTGTTTGGGTTTTTGTTATTTTTTTCGGGCCATTCGACATTATGCCGGTTCGCTCTACTGGGGTCGATCATTACATCTTCAAACATCTGAATTTTTGATCACATAATATAGACCCAGTTGCAGGGCACCTTCCACACACTAAAACCATTAGGCAGCTCAAGCTAAAAATATAGGTTTGAGCTCCAAGCCATTCACAGCATTCATGCCAACTAAGAGAGGCAAACTGAGTCTTTAGGTTCATAAGTGAGTACTAGGCTAGCAGCCCATGTAGGCCATTCTAAGGCTAGTCAGTCTCCCTTCCAAAGGTGAGATAAGGTAAACCCTTTACCCATTATGCCCCTATCTGTCCAAAGAAGACATAGATAGCAGTAAAAGTATGTGTGTGTGTGTGTGTGTGTGTGTGTGTGTGTGTGTGTGTGTGTGTGTGTGTGTGTGTGTGTGTGTGTGTGAAAATATCTATATAGATAGATAGATAGATAGATAGATAGATAGATAGATAGATAGATAGATATACACACACTCTGGCATAATGAAAAACAAAAATGGGGACAGAGGGAGGGAGGGACTACTGCAACAATGATAAATCAAATATCTACTGTTACAGCAAGTTTACTTACACAAATGTACTATGTTCATCATTATTGCTGCAGTAGCCTTATCTATATTGATAGATTACACTAGCTTACTACAATTAGGAGGTAGAAGGGGAAGGGCATAATGACCTTTGAAAAATGGTCCAAACAAAGCTGGATATACACTTAGAGAAGGAATCAAGCTTGTAGTGCTTTGAAAACTATGTGCAGGAGACCAAGTTGCTGCTTCTGGAATATTTCTAAAACCCAACCATTTACAAAAAAAAAAAAAAAAAGAAGAAGCCAAGGCCTTGACCCTGCCTGGAATAGTTTTGCTGTGGTAAGAATAACAAAAGGTAATAGCATGAGACAACCATTTATAAATAGTCTGTTTTGACAAACATCATACCTTAAACCTAGTACCTGAGTTGCCTATGAACATCCAAGGTACAGAGTATCTTTCATTTCTTATTTTTAGTTTCAGGAAAGAAAACAGGGGAGATAAATAGTTTGTCTTAAAATAAACTGAAATATCACTGTAAGCACGAAAGGATTTTTTTTCTCAATGAAACCCTGTCTCTGTGAAATGAGATAGTATTGACTCAGCATAAGAGCTTACAACTCAGATACTCTTCATGCAGAGGTTAGAGGAATCTGTAAAAAAGTTCTCAGGTAAGGAACCACAAGTGAGATAGATGAATTTGTTCAAATGGAGACAGAGTTAGTTCTCTAATACAAAATTAAGATCCCAAGGAGGAGCCAGCAGTTTTCTTAGAAGTTTCTTATGTAACACGCCATTCAAAGGTATTTTGTCATGACAATTCCTTGAAAGAGGGGGATTCATGGGCAGACATGTTAAAATGGCTGACAATTGAGTCTTGACAGGGAAGGAAGACAGGCCATAGGAAAATAATTCACATAAATATTGTAAAAACAGAGAAATACTAGCCCTGGATGGGGTCTGGTTATGTTGTTGGCAAAATCTTGAATCCATAAGTACCTGCTATTCATCCTCAGTAAGCAGATGGGTAAAGACAATAAACACCCTATCGATGAGTTTGTCAGTTGAATTTGATTGGGATCTGGGTACATCAAACACCCCTGTTGTTGTGCGAATAATCCATTCTGTGAAGAAGCTTGTAGTTGTTATCCCTGGCTATCTCTAAAAGAAGGGAGAACTACTGTTCCCCGAGTCAGAAGGGAGTCACCACAGTGATCTTGGGGATTCCTTCTAAATCTTTAGAAGTACTCTAGACATTAGTGTAAAGGGTGAAAAAGCATGCAAGAATATTCCTGTCTGGTGAAAAGAAAATGTATCATTCTTCTAGGTCTTCTTTCATGGATTCCTGGAGCAGAATTTTGCCAGCTGATTTCTCAAAGAGGAGGCAATGAGGTCTACTTGAGGTACTCCCCATAGATGCATCAAATCTTGGAAGAAACCATGATCTAGTTTCCATTTGTAAGGGTATGCCCTGGTTCTGTTCAGGTTGTCTGCCACACAGTTTTGCTCTGACAGAATGTAGGATGTCTGTAGAGTGATATTGTGATGTGAAGCTATATTCCAAATTATGCAACTAGTTTGCAAAGGGGGAAAGACTTAGTTCCCCTTGCATGTTGATGTCCCACATAGCTCTGGTATTGTCTATAACAATTTGAAGAGGTCCTGGGGGGCAAACCATGATTCAGAAAGTTGAGTGCATTGATCAGAGCAAGCATCTCTTTTCTATTTATGTGCTTGTATCTCTTCTTAGTATCCCATACACTTTGTACTTTTATCCTGCCTGAAACTGCTTTCAAAGCAAAGTCTGAGGCATCTATGGTGAATGACTATTTTGGAAAACTGGAGGAGAAGGGGAGACCTGGATTTAGGAAATGTTGCTGTCTCCACCAAGTGAATTCTCTTCTGACAAATCCCAGAGCTGGGGTTTGAAAAGATAAAGAGTGATGGTGCTGGGACCAAAGAGATGTCAGATTACATTGTATCTTTTTCATGTGAAGTCTTGCCAGGAGTATTATGAGAATCATAGATGCTATGAGACCCAAAATCATAAGGTACTCCACCACAGTGCCTGATGTCTCAGTGGAAAACCCAAGAAATAAATCTAGATATAGATCTATTTTCTCATGTGGAAAAAAAAGCTCTTTGAATTGAGGTGTCTAGCAGACACCCCAGAAACACAATCCTCTGTGATGGAGTCAAGAAAGACTTTTGAATGTTCTACTGGCATCCCAGATTGTGTAAGACATCTCTCACCCAAGGGAGATATTTTTGACACTTTGAAAAAGACTCTGCAAAGATAAGCAACTTGTCTAAATATAAAAATGTGGATAACTGTATCCTGCAATCATCTATATCTGGAGCTATACACTTGGTGCAGTAGATAATCCTAAGGGTAAGGCAAAAAACTGATAAGTCAAACACAAAAAAACTTTAAGAAATGCATGATGTCTGGATGAATAGAGATGTGATGATAAGTATCATTTAAATCTAGTGTTGCCAGCAAATTTGAATGAGGAAGAGGGGTGACAGCATTTTGAATTTGAGCACTATCATATTCTGGTTTAGGAAAGAAAGATCCAGAACTGGTCACCAAGCATTTTTTTTTCTTTGACAGCAAAACATTAGATAAAAACCTTTCCCAAACTGGGAAGGAGGAACTTGTTCTAATACTCCTTGAGACAATGTGTGGAATAGAGGAGTCTGGTCTGGTGGATGAGGAATTACCCCAGGTAAAGAGGAATTTTCTTCCATTGCCATCTGTAAACTCGATGAATGATTTTCAGAATCCATTTGTCTGAAACTATCTGCTGCCAATGAGAGAAGTGGAGATTCAGACTTTCTGTAAGGGAAAAGGGAAGACCAGGGTGAGTGGGAAAGTCAAGATCCCTTAAGTAGTCATTCTGACTTGTTGGACTGTCCTTAGCTTTGGGAAGTTCTTGCATTCTTTTTGAACTCCCCTTGCCATTTCTTCTTAAATGTCTATTTACCAGCATTTTGCTGAGACAGTTTATCTTGTTTATTTCCAAAACTGGATGAAGTGTTAGAAAATCCTTTAGAAAAATCTGGAAAAGGATGGTTGAAAAATCTTAGAGATTCCTTGTATCGACTTCAACCTCTCATTACATATCTTGTCTTCTGCAGCAAATGGACCAAAACTAAATCTCCATCCAAAGGAGATCTTAAAGTCTCACTTTTGTCATCATTTGTAAAGTTCTGAGAATGTAGCTAGGAACACCTCCTCAAAACAGTGCCAGTGGTCATAGAAGAAGTATCAACAGAGTCATGCACACACTTTAAATAATGAGTTGTGACTTGTAAAATGGAAGATATGAAACCATGTGAAGCAGAGTTTTCCTCACAAGAAGAAACCACAGAAAACCATTCCTCATACTTTCACAATTAGTCAAAACAAACTTTAACATGAGCCTAACAATTCAAAATGCTGTAAAATCAAAGTTGAAGAAACATATACTTGTCCCATATTTCTAAATTATTTTCCTACCCTTGTCATGAAGTATAGTATTGGGATTAACTAAATGTTTAGCAGTAGTACATGCATGCATACATACAAATATTTCTAGCATGTGCATTAATGCCCTTCTAGATGGTCAATATACAAAACAGTTGTTCCCATAAGTGTCCAGACTGTTTTTAAAATATTTAAACTAGGGCTTACATTAATGTAGTTTATTAGTCTGTATATGCATCAGCTGCTCTCTCAGTGAACCAATTAATACACTTCTCATTCCTATTGAATCTTCTACATAGGTTATCTGATGCTTCTCTACTACATTTTGATAATCCCAAACATTCCCAGAGAGATAGTTGTCTCTAAATGCCTTATATATCTGAATAAGATCTCCTCTTAAATGTATATATATTTATTTCACATTTGTTGACTGGGAATGTCCAACTAGGTTCCACAGAGCCTGTTTTCAGCAGAGGCCTGGGGAGAAATTCTCCAGATGCATGTTTTTGGAATGTGGGAGGAAACCGGAGTACCCGGAGAAAACCCACACCAACACAGAGAGAACATGCAAACTCCACACAGAAGGCACCCCAGCCAAGAATCGAACCGGAGAACCTCTTGCTGTGAGGCGACAACATTAACTGCTGCACCACTGTGCCAAGATATGTGTTTATGTGTATAATTAAATATGTATATATATATGGGACACATTTTCACATCCACAGATTCCCTTGGCATATTTCACTGTACTATTTCCAGTTTACTCATGCTTGGTTTCTTATAAGGTTTCCATATTGTTATTCCATGCTCAAGTGTAAGTCTAATGTAAATAACAAACAACTACTTAATTTCTGATTTCCTAGATTTTATGAATTTTTTAAGATAACTTATAGTTCTTTAACTACCATTAATCAATTGGTTGATATGATTATAAAAACTCATAGCAGGACCTACCCTTATACCCAGGTCCTTAAAATAATCTACAGTTTCAATCACTATGTGCTGTATTAATCATTCACCTTTACCTTTATGTCTAAACAATCTCATATACTTAGTTTTTGATGTATTTATCAGCATATTATTCTCCTGTGCCCAAATGATCAATTTAGTCAAGTTCTTTGGAAGGCATGCTTACACACAGTTTCCACATCTTATATATCTATAAAATGGTTTCTTGTTATGATCAACATCTTTATAAATGATTTTGTTCAAAACTTTCTTGATCTTGGGCCAGATTCAGGAAGCCTCCGTGTAAGAGTTATAACTCTTACACGGAGGCTGCAGTTAAATGGTGTGATGTCAGCATGTCATGTATATGCATGAGGTGCATGAGGCATGCTGAATCACACTGCAACTCTTACACGGTCCGTGTAAGAGAGTAGGGGGCGTGTCCGTAGGCTAAGCCCTGCATGCGGACACGCCCCCGTAAGTGTAGAATGGCTGAAAGTAAACAGCCACGAGAGAGGCCATGGAAATATAAATAAACACACTACACAACACATTCCCCCACAGACCATCAGTGTACAAAGTGAACAGAGGCTATAAAATGAAAATAAAAACTGTTTTATTTTTTTTAACCCCCGTAAATGTGTGCAACTGTGTGCGCTCGTGTGCGCGGGTGTGCTACTAGCGCAACTGCAGCTAGCAATCAGTGAAAAGGATATGAGAACTAAATATGCAAAGTAAGCCAAGCAGAAATAGCTTAGCGGTAGAGTTGCCGGCTTAAGAGTAGGCAGGCAGGGTTCGAGCCCACACAGCAACCTTTTTTTTTTTTGTAAATAAGCACTAAAAAAGCCCCTGACAGTATTGTCCAAATGTAAAAGTATACCCTTTTGTAAAATGGAATGAAATGGAGCATATATATTGAAGTAACACAATAATAAAAATAATTAGAAATGTACTGATAGCTAAGCTGCTGTGAGACAGAGTGCCCGTAGCTGCGTAGTGTTTAAAAAGCTGCAAACTGTATGCCCATTGCTAAGCACCGGTTTAACAGGCTGAAACTGTTTGCAACTAGCTGTGCTTAGCTTAACATGTGTGTCACTAGCCAATTAAGGTGTATCCCAGTGCACACCGTTTGCGCACCGCTCCCACAAGCTAACTGGCAGTGCGCATGCGTTAGCTCCACGCAAACGAGCGCAGACCTGCTTTTAAGTGCTTAAAAGTGCTTATGGCATGTTTGATTGACAGGTCCTCAACTCATTTCTGTCAGGAAAATTAAAAATCAGTGGTTAGATTTGAACACAGGATACCATGCACTAGAGTCAAGGTACTAAACCACTAAGCCATGACAGCAATACCTAGAAATGCAGAAATAGCATATATATGGGATAAAATCCAGAATGGAGCATGATAAAGCATTTTCAGTGAAATAGATACAATTCCAAAATGGCCAATCAGAGAAATGTGCAGAAAAAGCGGCATATATAAGCCCCATAGGTGGGAATACACAGCAGAACTGATTGTAGAACAGACCTGCAGTCAGAATGAGTGGAGTAGGTGAGGGACGTTGCTTTCGAGCACAGCGTTGGGGCATTGAGGAGTCCAGATACATGGTCTGGCTCCTTGTCCATCATCACGAGGCCCAACTCATGCAGGGCCAGGTCTCATGGGGAGCGTACAGGGCAGAGGCATGGGACCAGTTGGTTCGTGATCTGACTAGTGCTACTGGCATTCCACACACTGGTGAGCAGGTCCGTCACCACCATGCGGACCTGAAGCGACGTAAGCAAGACCAATTGACCGAATGGATCCAAGAGGCCCGGGATATGCCCAACGCCCCACTACTGAGTAAGTTACATTTTACTTATGTATGTAAGGATTTCAACTGGCTGATACCATGGAGATGTGTAGTCCAATATTACTTCTTTCATATTACAGCTGCAGGTGTCCGCTCTGCGAACCGCGAGACGCATGCCCGTAGGCTGGCGCGGCTGCGACACCATGCAGGTTAGTAACCCCACCCAGTACTTGTAAATAAATATTAATACTGTAGCATGTATCAGAACACTGCAGTGTATTGACTAAAAGTAATATAATGTGCAAGCAAGAATTGAAAGTCTGCAGGTATGGCTGCAACAAGTTCATCAGTATGCAAGTGTAACTGGAAATATAATTGATAGAAATAAATAGTGCTGTAATACAGATGTCCCACCATTAATTAAATATAGTGTAACCTGCAGTAGTCTCAAGAGTACAGCTTCAGAATCTGAGGTAGTCACATGTGAGATATATCCCCTGTTGAAATGCTGAATCATGACAGAAGTGAGGCTGTTGGAAAGTGTTTGAATCACCACCAATATAATATGTGAACAAAGCCTAGAAGTACCAACCTAAACTGTGAAGTTGCAGGATGTGTGAGAGTGACAGAAAGGGTCATGTATGAATAAATAAAGTAGTAATAACCCCTGAATATATTAGCCCCAGTGTGTTTCTACAGAACTAAATGCATGTGGGAAGTACTAATTAACATCCCAAACTGATTTCAGTGTGTCAGAATCTGGAATGTCTAGGCCAAAATCTGTATATGGTGATAATAGTAAACAATTTGCAGATAGAATGAATGATTATCTGACAGACTAAACAGCCATAGTTGTCCCCTGTCCTGTCATCAAAGTGTAGCAGGATGATGTATCTGATCAAATTCAAAATAAGTAGGATAGTGATGTATTTGTAACAGGTGTAGCATGACAGTCAAATAAAGATTATTTTGAACATCAACCTCAACTTAATTGTGTACCTATTACAAATGTATATCAATGTGTAACTTATGAATGTGTCATCACTTTCTATCTCCACCCAGTCCTATAATTCCATATAACAACACCCAATAAATATTGGTATGTGAACATTTCATTAACCATGGAAATTTGTCCGTTTCAAAAATATATGCATGCTGTTCGTGCATGTGCCCTGTTCATACCTGCAAATCTGATGGCCTGTTGCCATTAATCAACCCTGCATGTTGTTTGATTGTGTATTTCCGTTCAAATAATGCATGTGATATTGATATGCCCCTTGTTCAATGGTGTTAATATCTGGGTGTTTGTTTAATGGGAATACCAATGCATGCTGTTACAACTAATCTGAATGGAATAATATGCCACTAACCCAAACTAACATAACTACTCACAAACCTAGAATGCTTGGGAAGGCAAGTCCCAGCGGACCCTCCTCTCCCACCTCAGCTGGCGACTGCACCTGGCACTAGTGCCCAGGCCAGCCCCTCCTCCGGTGGCCCTGTGCCACCTTTGGGTGGAAGCGCTGCAGGGGATGGGGCCCGTCCCCCCTCTGCAAGCGTGGCCGGAGGAGTTCGTCCACTCACCCTCCAAGGTGTCCGGTCTGTGGTGCGAAGGGAGATCCAAGACTCCGTTCTTGGGCCCCTATGCCAGCTTGAGGCTCGTGTGGCACAGCTAACGGCCCTGCCCATTGCCCCGCCTACACAGCCCCCAGCACAGCCCCGTCCTGGGCTGTGAAGGAACAGTGGCAACTGCCTATGGGTGGGGATATCAGTTCCACTGTTGCCATCTGTGGGCTCATGCGTCTTGGATATCCCAACCTCCGTCCCGTCAATTGTGTAACCCCCCCACGTGTGTCATACACCGCCCCTGTATGCGTCTTGTCTGTCTTGTCTGTTAACCTACCCAACCTACCTCCCCAGCTATACCGACTTCCTTCACCTGACATACCACTCTCACCTGAAAAAAAAAAAGGGCACTCTGTACCCACAAAAAAATTACGCCCCATACATAGCTGTCCATGTCGCACACATGTCCGCTTGACATTGAAACTGTTAATTACAATTGGCTCTACAACAAACATTAATGTTGTCCTGACACCTCTCTCAGGGGTGGAAGGTTTCAAATGTCTCACCAAAATACATGGAAATGCACAGCTGTTGCTGCTAAAGACATGGGCATCTATGGGCCTTACCTACATCCCTCCTGCAAATCCCACGCTTGTTTCCCTACTGTCTTACCCTCTTTGTGACCCCTTTTTCACCACTTTCCTGTCACCCCTTTTTCTTTTCTTTCAAAGAAAATAGCGCGGGTGTGCACTTGTGTTAGCGGAGCTCACCGCCAGTGCGCATGCGTGAGCTCCGCGCAAACGAGCACAGACCTGGTTTTAAATGCTTAAAAGTGCCTTTATGGCACTTTGATTGACAGGTCCTGTACTCATTTTGAAGGAAAAATAAATTCCCACTGCCAGTCTCAAACCCAGGACCTTGGTAACATTAGTCTGCATGACCTACCACTAAGCCATGACTGCCATACAAGTACCTAGTGCTAAAATAAATATAACATGTAATAGTAGGAATCAATATAAAGGCAATATAGGAGGTGTACTACCCAATGCATTTCAGGTAGAGTTTTAATGGCCGAATTACTGGATTCCCACACTAGTTCAGTGTTAACAGAAACAGCCCTACTAATTGTTCGCTTGTACATGATAATGTAAGGTAATGTACACATAAGAAGGTATGTATATGTACACATACATATATATAAATATATAGTAATACATATGAAATATAGTCGTAGGTGTCAGTATCCATACACACTCACTACAGGAGACAGTGAAGATAAATGCAGCAGCCAGAATTTGCAACACAGCCTGACCCCTCTGAGACCCACTAACCCTTTTAACTGCTTAAAGGTGGCTTCAGCACTTTGATTGACAGGTCCTGTACTCATTTTGAAGGTTTGGAAAGAAAAATAAATTCCCACTGTCAGTCTCAAACTCAGGACCTTGGTAACATTAGTTTGTATGACCTACCACTAAGCCATGACTGCCACATGAGAACCTCATGCTAAAATAAATATAACATGTAATAGTAGGAATCAATATAAAGGCAATATAGGAGGTGTACTACCCAATGCATTTCAGGTAGAGTTTTAATGGCCAAATTACTGGATTTCCACACTAGTTCAGTGTTAACAGAAACAGCCCTACTAATTGTTCGCTTGTACATAATAATGTAAGGTAATGTACACATAAGAAGGTATGTATATGTACACATACATATATATAAATATATAGTAATACATATGAAATATAGTCGTAGGTGTCAGTATCCATACACACTCACTACAGGAGACAGTGAAGATAAATGCAACAGCCAGAATCTGCAACACAGCCTGACTCCTGTGAGACCTACTAACCCCTTAACTGCTGGAAGGTGCCTCCAGTGCTTTGATTAATAGACCCTGTACTCAATTTGAAAGCAAAATACAAGCATACTAGTAGGCCCTACCACAAGACCATTGTAACACTAGTCTGTATGACCTACCAGCAAGACATGACTCTCATACAGGGATATAGTGCTAAATAAGTGGAACATGTAATAGTAGGAATGAAGATAAAGGCAATATAGTATGTGTACTACCCTAAGCATGCAGACAGACTTTCACTGTCCCAGTTACTGGATTCCCATACTAGTGTGTGTTAACAGAAACAGCCCTGAAAATTGTTAGCTTGTACCCAATATTGTCAGCTAATGTACATATATGACAGTATGTATATGTACACATATGTATATATAGCAATACATAATAAATATAGTTGTGGGTGTCAGTATGCATACACACTCACTACAGGGAACAGGTGGGAGAAATGCAGCAACCTGAATTCACAACACAGCATGAAGCATGAGAGATGTACTAACCTTCACACTCACAGAACATTTTCCAACAGCATACCAGCATGGTCCACGCCCTTACAATCTGAAAGGGCAACGCCTATCTCACATATCTTTTTATAGCACTGTCCTGAAATCACAGTGAGACATGCAATCAGTACACAACTGGCTGTATGCAATTAGCCAATGCTGCCTTACAATTGGTGCAGAGGCCATCACATGGGCCTATGCAGATACCTACAAAAGCATTCAGTACCCACACTCCACACATGCAATACAATCATTGCACAAACCTGAGAAAGAGAGAGAGAGAAACAGAAATAAGAACATAAATAGACTGACAGCAGCAAAACCAACAGCAGCAGCAGAAAACAGCAAGCAGCAAGCAGCACCACTGACACAGCAACAGCTGCCACAAACACAGGTAATGCAAAGTAGCAGGTTAATACTGTGTTTACTGTGACACCTCCAAATGTATCATAGTTCACTATCTATAGGTATGTCCATGAGGTAGGTTGTGTGTACATAGTCCTGAAATATATACATATGTAATATTGCTGTACATGTTGCCCATACTTAAAACTTCCATAGCTTAGAACACAAGGCCAGTTGTGCATATGATGCAGTAGTTACCAGGGTCAGTAGAGGTTACTCATTATTGGTGTGGGACCACTGTGTATGCATGGCACTGTTCAGGTACATATCCCGTAGTATGGCCAGGGATTAATATCAGTCTGTCATGTGGTGCTATGTCCTCCAGGGGTGAATGTAGCACACATCCAGGGATACCATTTCGTAACAGTGATGCTATGTGTTCTGCAATGTTGAGGGTGGCTCTCACCTGGACATGTGAGAGGATAGGGAGGTTACAGTCATCTGGGATAACTAATACCACATGTGTAGGAGAATGGGGGGGGGGTACCTGCACCTAAACTGTCTGCAACAATGTTGCCAATATCTGTGCATTTGGTGAATGTGAAGCATCTTAACACTGCTGACCACAGATGCCTTGCCTTCATGTGAATCTGCCCTGTGCTGCAGTGGCCTCCTGCTATTGTTATACAATGTGCCTGTATCTGTAGTCCACTGGACAGGATTAATAAGTGGTGTGCAGATGTTCTGGGTTAGATATGTGTGTGCACAGTACATGCAGTATGTGGGATGTCTGTGGTAAGCATATGCAAAGGCCGGCGGTGTGTGTTGTGGCTTCCACTGGCCCAATGGGCTGCATGGATAGCATCACTGTCATAACTAGTGAATAACTGTGTAATTACATGCATACATAGCAAGGTAGTGTACTGTGCTTGTGGTGTTGTTCGGATATGTATATCCAGGCTGAGTAATGTGTGTCCACATCACAGGGTTGGATGGCAACACACATCCAGTATGTAGGGATGAACACCCAGAATGCGTCAGACGTGTCGCCTGTGCAGAAATATCTGGCCATTACCTGTGCATCCCCCACAACACACACACACATGCAACATATGGCAGAAGTACTATAGCAGTACACACATGTTCATAGGTTCATACTAGGCTATTTGCCCTAGGGCATTGATAAGCCTAGTAGAATGTGTTTGTCTTTCGCCACCCAATTACAAGTTATGCTGCTATGCCCTTGTCCGAAGTTAGTATACTGTGCCTCTGTCTAACAGTGACATAGAATTGATACCTGGGATACAACTATGATCTCCATCCACTCATCAAGATTCCTATGAAAGAGAGTCAATGAGGGACTCTGCCTAACCTGTAGTGTGAGCTCATTACAGAGTGAAGGGAGCCTCTTGGTTAGGAATATGCCCCTCCAGCATGTCCATGTATGTCAGTGCTGAGGTCCAGGTCTCCTGAGCATGTGGCTGTATGGGACTCTGATTGCCTGAGGTGCAGCATGTTCATTACTGCTGGGTAGGACATGGCTGTATATGGCATGCACAGATTGCCTCTGAACAGGCAGTATGCCACTGAGTCCAGCTGGATTTCCTTTACCTGGGCAGCATATGACATCTGTTTGAGCCATTGCATCCTCTTGATGAGGTACTGTTGTCCAGTACCAGTTGCTGTAGGTGTCTGGTTATGTACATCCCAAAAGGTGCATTGTACGCAATTATAGGCCTGATGATGGATGAGTAAAGAGGCACAATGACCTCCCCTGCCATACATGTGAATTCCACATGATTAGCTGGGCTATATAACATGCCTTTCAATCCACGTTGGCCATGTGGTTGACAAATGACAGACTGCTACCATGTTTCTTCCCCAGGTCCCCAACTACGTCTTCTGTACTCAATGGCCTAACACCTATGTTGTACTTTGCCACCAATGTGGAGGCATGGGAATCTGCATTGAATATTGATACTCCCCCTCCCTTGTTCAAGTGTTGGGGCCGACAAGAATGGTAACAGCTATAACTTGGTAGTACTGGTGTGCTCCTGTGAAACCTGAAACAGGTTTATGTTACTGCACAGATATTGATGTCCAGAATGCTAAGTAGGGTTTTGAGTGCGTGCATCCTGAGGTCTAGACTTCCGGTGTTGAGTAGCATCACTCTTACTTCCTCATCCAAGCAGTAATTGCCTTATGAGCCTTGCCTAATACAGGCACTATGGGTGTAGCAAGATGCTCCACCAAATTCCAATAGGACAGGGGTGACAGGAGCAAGCTGTCCCTAGCAAAGCATACAACCCCAAGATGGCAGGCATTGGCACATCTGTGAATGACACCAGTATGTCAGTCAATTGTTGGAAGGGATCATCGTGCCTTGATATTGTGGCATCGTTCTTGGTGAGGGTAGGATGCTACTCAAGGTCAGAGTCAAACTATCTTGGGCTACGTGCTCAGAGAGCTCCGTACTGTCTCATGTCATGTAGTCCAGGGAGGTATGTGTCAGGTCATTCACACCAGCATGGACATTGACTGAGTCATACCTGTACTTGCCTTGGGGTTACCTGAGTGTTTGTGTTATGTGGCAGGTCATAGTGCCCGACAGGCTGCACACCGTGACCCTCACCTCGTTAAGCCTGGTGAACGTGATGTTAGTGTGCCTGATGATAGAGGCACCTAGTACAGGTGTATGAGGTGTGTTGTTTACTGTTAATGGCTGTGAGTGTTCAGCACATTGGCTTTGTGTGATATGTGTTGCACGTGTTCGTTTCCATGGTAGTGGTTGCCTGAGTGTCTGCTTAGGAGGTCTCTGCTGCATAGGCAGACCTGTAGTCCAAGCCTACAAGTATGTTCATGTGTGATCATGTGTTAGTTCTGCTGTCGTGGTAGGTCTATGTGAGACTGGAAGTGTAGTGAGTGTGGTTTCCTTCGCCACCTGACTGGTTATGGCGGTATTGAGTAGACAGAGCCTAGCCTCCAGTTTGGTATATGGTTGCATCACTCACATGAGTTTGAATTTGTTGTTAGGAGGAGGGGTTGTCTGTGTACATGCAGCTGTTCTAACATTGTCTCTGGAGTACCACACTCACCAGCTGGACTGGAGAGGGAACTGACAACTGACCTCTGGACATGCTAGAATACTATTGTGAATTCCGTAATAATTGAAAACAAGGTCCAGTGGGGAGTGAGGGTGTACTGATATTACCTACAACTGCTGACTGATATAAAAGCGTCAGTGAGCAAGTGCCAGGTAACCTAAGTGCAATGTGTCACAATTAAGTAAATGCAACAATGACAAGCAGTCACTTGCTGTCATGTGTAACATGGAAATACGTACAGTAAGCAATGCAGATATCAGTAGTGAGTCACAGAAGTGTTGAGAAGCTGTGTATTATGTGGAAGTAGCATACCAGTGAAATAACAAGCTAACAAATAACAAGCATATAAACAAAGGTAGATCCAGGAGGCCTGGATGTAGTGTTTGCTACAGCAAACAAGGTGTAGCAATGTCAGTAAGATACAGCTCAGATATGCAGGCACTATAAACCTGAAACCAGATGTCCCCAGCTATGAATGGCAGAGTACAGCCTATTGTCACACACGAGTGCAGACCACAAACCTTGTTAATGTTAAATAACTGGCCTGAAGGCCAACTGCCTATACCAGAACTAATACACTTGTACACTGGGCCCTCAATCAGCAGTTCCCAACTTCAATGGATGAAAGATATGTGTCCTGCCACCACAGTGCTTGCCACAAACCTCCCTAATGTAAAACAACTGGTCTGAAGGCCAAGTGCTTAGTCCAAATGACTTAGAATGATAGCTACACTGTAATCAAGTTACAACCAAGCAGTAATAAGTACAATTTAATACTCCCTGTATAGAATGTGTACCATGTATTGCTGAGATACTATGCTGATAACCTGTTTGTGTACCTTTCCAGGTTAACATGGCTCCAAAAGGAACCCAGCATATTCTGCTGCAGAGGATGACGTGATTCACCAGAGCCTGGTGCGTGACTATGCCATCCTGTTCTCACGCACCACCCAGAATCAGCAGGAGAGGTCTGCACTGTGGCAAAACCTAGTTAGCAGGATAAATGATGTTGGCATGCATGATAGGACATATGAGCAAGTGAGACATCACTGCAGTGATTTGATTAGAAATGTCCGCCAGCGTGCTGCAGATATCCGCAGGCAACAGGTTGCCACAGGTGGGGGGGTGGCCACACATCCCCCCTCACCAGACAGGAGGGGCTACTGCTAAGTGTTGTGGATCCAGCCCCAGAACAACAACAGCAACAGTCATGCATCATGATGGAGGTTGGATCCACACAGCAGCAAGACACTAAGCGTGCAGGTAAGATGCCATATTTATTTATTGTTATTACTTTTACATTTGTTGACCAAGATAGTCTAGCTGGATATATGTCCATTTTCAGTAGAGGCCTGGGGAGAAAAGCTCCACACATAACATAATAAAGGCAGACAGACAAGTTGTTAATACAGACATCCAACATAATAGAAATATACACCAGCCTGTTAATTAAATCAACATACATTTAAGGAACTCAAACAGTTTAGAGTCATACACAATGTACTGTCGGTTTCAAAGCAATTCTACCTAAAGCATAATGGTTATGCAATAAGGCAAAAGCCATATAGATAATAGTTAGGGCTCAGAAGGGTAGAGAAGTAGAAGGAGTATGAAAGATAAAATAATAGGGAAGAGGCAGGAGTCAAGAAGGGAAGTGAGGAAAAGAAGGAAGACAGTCAAGAGGAGGTGGGAGGGATGGGAGAAGTAGGTCAGAGCATTGAAGGACATCAAGGTGAAAGAAACAGGGTAGAAGCTAGTTTTTATGCACAATGAGGGGTTAAAGGTAAAGAGAGGGTGGGGAGAGGGACGTTAGCCTGGAGTCCAACAAGAACAAAGCCAGTGGTTTTGGAAGTACAGTTTGAGTTGTTGTTTGAAGAAAGGTAAGGGTGAGATTAGAGTTAACTCATGGTATGTACATATGACTGTTCTGTACACTGTTACTTCATGCACGCATAAGGTGTGCATGTGGTATGTATCTGTCATCATGATATGTAATTGTGCATGTGTGATACAGACATTATGAGCAGCTGATGTGTATAAGGGAACTAGTGTACTACTGTACTGTATCATGTGCAAAACAAATGGCACACTTGTGCCCACTGACATTACTCTCTAGCAACGAGGCAGGCCATACATGCTGGTGAGTGTTTTTAACATTACCTGAAAAACAATTTATAATACTAGTAAGAGTAGTGTAACTCTGTAGTAGACATGCTGGTGAGTGTGTTTAATAATACCTGTAATACCCAGTTGTACTAAATTAAGAGTAGTGTAACACGGTACTGATGTGTGTGTTTACTGTGAGGTGTGCATGTGTGCGAGTGTGCCTGTGCCCATGTGTGCATGTGTGTTAGTGTCCATGAGTGCTTGTGTCCATTTCGGAATGTGTGCATTAGTATTGAAGTGCATCTCTGTCAAATATGTGTTGAGACTGTAATCTGTGTTCCCTGTTTTCCTCCCGTAGGTTCTGGTGTTGCTCTGGTGACCTGCAGCAGGGAACCTGAATCTTGTGCCCCAGGTACTGATGATGATGAAATGTCTGTAATGGTGCAGGAAGGTGTGTCTGGGTCCACCATTGGTCAGCCAATTGACAGTACACAGCTGTTAACCCCGTCAATGTGCATAGTCATCCTGCCGTTACATCCTTTGTCACCATTGTCCCTAGGTGATGGACAGTCTGCAGTGGGCATAGATCAGGGTAATGTGGTACCTGTGGTACATGCATCCCCACAAGGCAGCCATGAGCAGGGTCCTCCAATGGTACCATGCAGACAGTCGCCCATGGGTTCTCGTGGGGGCATCCATGGCCGTACTGCCTCTGGCCGACGTGCCCAAGGAGGTATGACAACCTCCACTATGTTTCGAACTGTCATGCAGGCACAGGCACGTATGGAAAGGTACACCAGACAGGGTCTGAGGGAGCTGAGAGCATGTCGCACAGCCATGACAGACGGCATGCGTGACGTTGCGAATGCTATCCGTAACTTCACAGATGTCGTTGACAGACGTTGTGGGGGCATAGAACAGCTGCTCCACAACCAGATGTCCATGGGCCAGGGCGATGGTGTGCGTTTGCGATGTCGACGTGGCCATATGCCAGCAACAGCACCAGCTGGCAGTGGCCGCGGACGACAACAGGCCCACTCACGCACCTCAAGTGCCAGCACCAGCCCCAGCAATGCTGGGTCTGTGCTGTCATCAAGACGCCCCAGGAGACCACGTGCACGTGGCTCTGGACAGTCCCAACAGGGAACTGTGTCCAGTCAAAACACCCCTGCTTCTGACGACAGTACCCAGTCTGGGTTAGTACCGGATACGGCCCATAGCACCCCTGCCAGGCACAGGTACCGTGTCCGTGCCCACAGACACTGATCTGGATGACCTGACAGGTGCAGTCTGTGGCTGTCCACAAAACCCTGTACATGGCAGCCATTATGTGGGACTGTGTGCGTGCTTACACACATGCAGAAACCTAACACCTAGGGCAAACACATACATACACACACTGCACCAACACTGGTCCACCCTGTACTGCTGACCCTCACAAACACACATACACACACATGTCAATTGGTGTTACCAGTGGCTGGCTTGGGCATACCTAACCCACACCCTGTGCATATGATGACACTGTGCCACCTCCTGCATACTACAACATCGGTGCAGGAAAAGGTAAACACGTTGCTGATGCACAGGGTGACTACATAGATGTGTATAAGTAGTAACATGTTGGTAACTGTTCACTGTTCCAGTATGATTGTGTGTATATCCCAGCAGTCCTGCTGCAGTAACTGTATGAATGTCCTCAATTGTTATCTGTACCCATACTACTTACCAAAGTGTACCAGCTGCACACCATCACATGCTAACATTGACTATGGGAATGCGCATCATGTGCTGTTATGTAGATTCAGCTATATGTATCTGTTCTGTCACACATGCATTTATACACACCCTGCTACCCACACACATGCACACGCTCACCTGCCATTCCCATTATTTATTACCCTACATGAGTAGCTGTCGATACATGACAGGTATACATTTGAGAAGTGCACTATGTTGTTTACTACTGACTTCCTCTTCTCTACCTGTACTCACAGGGTGCAGGCAACCTCATCAGTTCAAAGATGTAATGTGCATCAGGTACTGTGGTACCCTGATTGCCACATCAAACATGTTTCCCATACGGAAATGCACACACAGACACATCCCACATCCACACACTTGCCACATTCAGGCTTCAAAACACTATCTAGGTATATTCTGGTACATGTGCGTGTTACAGTAGCATGTAACACTATACTGAGTACTGGCAGTTGTCTGTTGTCATGTTGTTTGTATAGAATAAAAGAATTGTTTGATTATCCTACTTCGTTTTGTGGACATTACTTGAAGAAGTGTTACCTTACATGTGTTATTGGTACCACCACCTTCTCTTTTGTAGTTTTGTTTGTATAGGGTGCTGTCAACATCACTGCTTGTTAAGGGTAATGTGCACCCTGCAGTGCATAGCCCCATGTGGCAAAAGCCACATCCCACCCCATCATTGTGCACACACACTAACCCCACCCACAGTAAAACACATACTTTCCAGTTGCAAGATTCAAACCCATACCTAACTGTGTTATGACAGTAGAAACAGACACATTAGCAGAGTGTGCTATTTGCAGTAGTTGAAGAAATTCTTTCTAATGCTGTACTTAGAGGGTGCTGACATCATCTGTGTGTAGGAGGAGGGATGTGCACCCTGTAGTGTGTTCTCCCAGTTGGCAAAAGGCACTTATCCCTCCCAGCATAATGCACACACATAAACCCCACTCATACATTCCCTTTGCAGGATTCAAACCCCTACCTAACTATGTTATGACACTGGAGAAAGATGCATTAGCAGAGCACGCTATGCAAATTACTGGAGGACTTTAATGCAGGTAATGTAGTTATAGAGTCCTGACATCATCAGTGTTTCAAAAGGGGGATCTGCATCCTGTACAGTACTGTCACAGTTGCTAATAGGGGCATTTCCCACACACACATCAATGTGTTCGAGGTTTGCATATGTGGGGGATCCAGTACTCCAGTGTGATTAGTATATGGTTTGATTGCAACAATGAGGGATATACTCCCAGTGGTGAGCATTTTGTACTCATGTTTGTGATGATCAGGTCTAGTATATCTGCCCCTCTTGTGGGAAGGTTGGTTACCTGTTCCATAGCTAAAGAATGTCTGATCTATGGGAACCCTAGAGCTTGGGTATTGTGGCTTGTGTAATGTTCACAGTCTATGTTTGGGTAGCTGACGTCACCCAGTATGATGGTGTTTGCAGAGAAATCTATACTCTCCTGTGTCAGCATGAAGGCTGTGTGGGAGTCCTGAGTTTGAGAGGGTGCTGTAAGAGTTCCTCTGTGTCTCTTTCCATGTGGTCCAGGGAGGTACATCTCAGGTTGTTTGCACCAGCATGGACAATGACTGCCTCATAGTTGTACTTGCTGTGGAGTGACCTGTGTGCCTGTGTTATGTGGCACATTCTATCACCCGACAGGTAGATAAATGTGACCCTCACCTTGCTCTGTCTGGAGGGCGGCATGTCTGTCAACAGCTCATGTCAAGCAAGTTCACACCCCTCATAAATGATGTGGAAACCTTCAAAGGCCCCAGGCCTGTTGATAATATGGACCAGACTGCAGATACCTGTATAAAGGCATTCTATGGACACATTCAGAAATGCATGGATCATGAAACCACATATGAAAGCATGACCCAATTCTCCAAAGGCAGATGTCCTGTGTGCCGGACACCAGCCATAAACACACTATACAATAGAAGGATGACCACACTACATGATACAACAACCTCCCAAAATGTGAAGGCATCACTGATGAGTATTGGAAGACAACTACAGGCACCCATACGATTGTCTAAGGCCATCTTTGAGAGAAGATTCCACAAGCCACTGAGGATAATCACAAGGCTTTCTGTAGTTATGTTAGGAACCTGGGTGGTACTACCCAGATATGCTCAGAGGTAATCCAAGATGTCACACGAAATACAAAACACACAGACATTGCCATCACCTAGTGGACAGGTTCACTGCTGCCTTCTCCCCCCCACCACACCAAAAGGGCAAATATGTCTCGCGGCAGAGTGCTGCCCCCCCCGACATCACAGATGCTCAGGTAAGAGATGCCCTTCCCAAAGCAATAAACACTGCATCAATGGGACCAGACAGTGTCCCAGGCTGTGTCCTACATGAACCACAAGAAGAGCTACACCCAGACATAACACCACTGTTCAATCCCAGCCTTACTACATGATATGTGGCCAAAGAGTGGCGTACAGCAACAGTGGTCCCTCTACATTCAGGTGGTGCCTTCACGGATCCTGGACACTATTCGCCCCATATGTCTGACTAGCTTTGTCTGCAAAGCTATGGCAAGGATCATCATGAACCTCACATATCTAGATATTGTGGACCTACAGACATGTCACCATACACAGTTTGGCTTTGTTAATGGCAGATTCTGCCTCTCAAACCTGTTTGATTTCTTTGAAACAGTCACCAAGGCCACCGTCAAGGGGAAGGAGGTCTACACAGCCTACCTGGACCTTGCATAAGCCTTTGATACAATACCCCACTTGTGCATTCTAGGGAAGCTCACCAGTGTACATATTAACCCCTATGTCACTTTGGTTATTGCACAGTGGCTCAAGGGCAGAACACACATGGCTAGAATTGCTGGAGCCATGTCAGCCTCCAACCTGGTACAAGTGGTGTCCCACAAGGCTCAGCCCTGGGAGCTGTCATGTTCATTATATATTTATCATAGGTACAGGCCAACATGGAAGTACTGTGGCTGAGCAAGTCGCAGGTGACTGCAAACCGGACGCCATAATCAACTCTCCAGCTAACACACGCATCCTCCAAAAGGGCCTCTTGCAAACACACGACTTGTGCCACAGCCATGGCCTCAAGGTGAATGACAGAAAGCGTATAGTCATCCCCTTTGTCAAACACAAAGTGACCACAAAGTACCACATATGTGTTAATCCATTAAGTGCAGACGAAGGAATTATGGACCTTGGGGTACACAGGTTGATAGCATTCTACCATTTGACATCAACATGGACAAAGTGGTTAGGAAAGCATGTTATATGGGCCACATCATCATGATGGGATCCACATGTAGATCAGGGGAGGACTTTGTGCCCTTTACTCATCCCTCATCATGCCCATAATTGACTATGATGAACCTGTCGGCATGCACCTTACCAGACACCTGCAGCAACTGGAGATACCACATACGCACTCGACAAGAGGATCAAAGGGCTCAAACAGATGCCACATATTGACTGGTTAAAGAAACAGCAGCTCTACTCAGTGGCATACTGCCTCTTCATAGGCAATCTGTGCCTGACATATAAAGCCATGTCAAACCCTCACTTAATGGCCATGCTGCACCTCAGAATATCCAGATCCCATCAGGATACACGCTGGAAAGACTTGAACCTCAGGAGTGATATACATAGGACATGCTGGAGGGGCACATTCACAACTCAGAGGCTCCCTTCATTCTTGAATATTATCCCAATAGAGGTTAGGCAGAGTGACTCAGTGACTATCTTCAAGAGTGATATTAATGACTGGATGTGACATTGTAGGGTTACCCTGGGTATCACTTATGTGTCACTGTGAGACAGAGGCACAGTATACTAACCTTGGAAAAGGGCATAGCAAGACAGATTTACAATGCATGTTGAAAGCCACACACATTCTGGCTAGGTGGATACATGCCCTGGGCAGACATCTCTGTATGAACCTATGGACCTATGTATCTTGTTCACCATTGGCCCTATGTGCTGTTAATCACCAATGCAATCTCAATACTATGGTAGCATGTGCAAAGGTCAGTTGTCAGTCACCTCTATGGTACAGTTGTGGAATATGTGTGTCATGTAGTAATGTCACAGCTGTCACATGTACACAGTCAACCCTATCCCCTACCCATGGATGTACAACACATGTATGAGATGGAAACACATGGCCAAACTGTGGACTAAGCACTCTGAACCCAGTACTGGCATAACCTGTCTGGTGGCATGAAATACTACAGTGACAGCAATACCAATCTGATGTGGACCTACACGGACAGCAATACAAGCATGGAAACACACCGGGCCAGTTGTGGAGCCTAAGGATAGCATCCTGCATGACTGGCAGACATCTCTGCAGCTGGCACACAGGCATACATTAGGTCTGCACACAGCACGCATAACACATAGCACACAAATCCTGTGTGTCAAACAAGCACAGTCTGTACAGCTATACAACACTACTGCCGCAGTTGTGTTAGGTACTTTATTGTCCAGTACAGTGAGAACATGCTCACCAGGCTGGACAAGGTGTAGGTCACAGTGATATGCTCATGGGGCACTGTGGTCCACCACATAACACAAACATACAGGTCAGTCAGATGCATGGACACATATGACTCAGTCATTGTCCATGCCACCACAGCTGATGTGGGATGTCCCTCACTGGGATACATGATAGGGAACATGGAAGGGATCACTGAGCAAGTGACACAGGCTGGTAGACCCCGACCTTGGTTGGCATCAGACCCTCACCAGGGATTCTGACATATTACTGAATGCTAATGAATTAGTGTAGCTACAACACCCTAGCTGAATGGTTCTTAGCATGCAGTCACTGCATTGCTATGGAATAACGTCTTACCACTCCCACAACAGGTGAAAACATGCAGCACCTGTACATCAACAACATGTAGACTATATGCCCCAGACCAGGTGTGTATGCCTCACTACTAGGCTGATAGCATCTACATCTCACACTGTATATACACATCCCACATGCAGCACCTGCACAGAAGACCACAGTCATAATGTTACCCTGTGCAAATACCATGTATTCACATGTGGCAGGCATCACACATGGTAACTATTGAAGGTCACAGGTACATATGTGTATTTGGCACACACATACATCATGTGTGCATTGCCATAACTGGTTTAATCAATGTCATGCATTATTGTGAGGGACAACCCGCACACATGGGCATTCTGTGTGGGCAAAACACACGTGGCATGTCTGTAATCAAAAGCCATACATAATTGTGATATCATTTAGAAAGGGGTATGTGCATCCTGTAGTGTGTTTTCCCAGTTGCCAAAAGGGATATTTCAGTTATACACACTTACTCCCCCCTTCACACGCACTTGCTGGATTCAAACCCCTATCTAACTATGTTATGACACTACAGATGGACGCATTAGCGCAGCGCGCTATTTGCATTACTGTAAGATTTCCTTTCCCCCGATATACTTATAGGGTGCTGACATCATCAGAGTTTAGAAAGTGGAATGAGCATCCTGTAGTGTGTTTTTCCAGTTGCCAAAGGGGATGTTCCTTTCATACACACTTACCCCCCTTCACAAACACTTGTCATTTGCTGGATTCAAACTCCTATCTATGTTATGACACTAGAGACGAACGCATTAGCGCAGCGCGCTATTCGCATTACTGGGAGATTTCCTTTCCCCTGATATACTTATAGGGTGCTGACATCATCAGAGTTTAGAAAGTGGAATGAGCATCCTGTGGTGTGTTTTCCCAGTTGCCAAAAGGGATGTTCCTTTCACACACACTCACTTATCCCCCTTCACACACACTTGCTGGATTCAAACCCCTACTTAACTATGTTATGACACTAACGACGGACGCATTAGCGCAGCGCGCTATTCGCATTACTGGGAGATTTTCTTTCCCCTGATATACTTATAGGGCGCTGACATCATCAGAGTTTAGAAAGTGGAATGAGCATCCTGTGGTGTGTTTTCCCAGTTGCCAAAAGGGATGTTTCTTCCATACACACACACTTACCCCCCTTCACGCACACTTGCCGCTTGTGGATTCAAACCCCTACCTAACTATGTTATGACACTAGAGATGGACGCATTAGCGCAGCACGCTATTTGCGTTACTGGGTAAGTTCCTTTCCCCTGATATACTTATAGGGTGCTGACATCATCAGAGTTTAGAAAGTGGAATGAGCATCCTGTGGTGTGTTTTCCCAGTTGCCAAAAGGGATGTTCCTTTCATACACACTTACCCCCTTCACACACACTTGCCACTTGCTGGATTCAAACCCCTACCTAACTATGTTATGACACTAGAGACGGACGCATTAGCGGAGTGCGCTATTCAGATTACTGAGAGATTCCTTTTCTCCTGATATACTTATAGGGTGCTTACATGATCAGTGTCTAGAAAGGGGAATGAGCATCCTCTGGTGTGTTTTCACAGTTGCTAGGAGTAACATTTGGACCAAGTGTGTGAGCATGCCCAGTTCAGCCTTCCCATGGCATGTTGTGTGAAAGATGTCTCATTTATCTAAGTGTGTGAGCATGCCCAGTGTGGGCTTTCCATATGTTGAACTCTGCAGCCCATCACATTTGTGGATGAGTGTGACCTTCAACAAATACCTCCAGTTTATGGTTGTGTGTTCTGTGCCATGTTGTGTAGTTACTGTCCAAATGCTTTTTGTGTGAACACAACAGGGAGTATACTGTGCCTGCAGGTTTTGCATGGGATACTTTGCACACAATTGTCAACATCCGTTCATACTGACCTAACACTGTAGTACTGTATAGTGTAGTGGTTCAGTACTTTCATTGTGGTGGTCAGTATCCTGGGCTTTAGTCCTATCACTGCTTTACATTTCCATAGTGTGCATAACAGCCTGGTTAGGGTCCAGTTGTGCACATCTGCACAAAGGCGGTGCCTCTACGGACCCTGGTAATTACTGCCCCATAAGCTTAACAAGTCTAGTCTGCAAACCTATGGAGAGGATCATAATTGAGCTCATAAACAAAGATATAGGGGACATGCAGACATTGTACCTGTCCCAGTTTGGCTTGGTCAAGGGCAGATCATGTCTTTTGTACTCGGTTGACATCTTCAAAATGGTCACTTAGGCCATTGTTGGGGAAAGGCAGTCCATACAGCCTACCTTGGCCTTGCAAACACTTTCAACACAATACCCCACTCAGGTATTGTGGAAAACCCTAACAACTGAAATGTAAACCCATATGTCGCAAGATGGGTTGCAAACTGGCTTAAGGACGGGACCCACAGGGTTAGAGTTGCTGGCACTATGTTAGACTCCAGGCTGGTCACAGGTGGTGTCACACAGGGCTCAGTCCTTGGCTCCCTATTGTTTGTCATGTACTTCCCAGAAGTACAGGCCAACATGGGAGGACTTTGGCTGACAATGTTTGCAGATGACTGCACACTGGGCGCCATAGTGGACAGTGCATCAGACACGGATATCCTTCAGAAGGGACTCACGGTAACTGATAGCTGGTGCCAGAGCCATGGCCTGAAGTCAAAGTGCACAACATGTGTAGACATACCCTTCAGGAAAAGCAAGGTAACCCCAAGCTACCATATAGGTGGCAATCCTTTAAGCACAGAGGAGGTTATCATGGACCTGGGGACCCAGGTTGACAGTCGCCGTTCTTCTGATACTCACGTTGCTAAAGTGGCTAGAAAGACCTTCTACATTGCCCACCTGATCAGGATGGGATTCATATCCAGATCTAGTGGGTCATTGTTCCCCTGTACTCTTCACTTATCAGACCGGTGATCGAGTAGAATGCCCTATTCTGGATGTATCTCACCCAACATCTGCAGCAATTGGAGACACCCTGAATGTCCCCCACCTAAAGGATAAAGGAACCCCAACATCTGTCATATGCTGCCAGATTGAAGACACTCCCGCTCTATTCAGTCACATACCATCTGCTTAGAGGTGACATGTGCCTGACATGCAAGGCCATGTCCAAACAGGGATTAATGGACATGCTCCACCTCAGAATCAGCAGATCCACCTGAACCAGTAGTGCAAATGACTTACACCTTAGCATGGATGTACGTTGGACATGTTGGAGTGATGGAGTTGTCACTCGGAGACTCCCTATGCTGTGGAATACAATCCCGGTCCATGTGAGGCAGAGCACCTTGCTGGCTGTGTTCAAGAGGTATCTTGACCTGTGGATGGGAGGTCATACGTTTAACCCGGGGATCGTCACTGTGTCACTGCTGGAGAGAGGCACGACAAAATAATGGGCACAGTACTGTTTCCATATAAGGGGTAGTGTATGCCAACAAACTCTGGGCTAGGCTTATACCTGCCTTAGGGAAGATAGCCTAGTATAACCTTATGTATCTATGAACCTATCTGACCATGTTGCATTATGTTCAGATGTGAACTACTTACAACAGCCTCATCCAACATCAGTAGTGT
This sequence comes from Protopterus annectens, assembly GCF_019279795.1. NCBI lineage: Eukaryota > Metazoa > Chordata > Ceratodontiformes > Protopteridae > Protopterus > Protopterus annectens. The sequence continues at coordinate 359,515,285 of NC_056733.1, read as the reverse complement.
ATTCCACAACATGGGTGTACATTGGCAAACACTACCGATGTGCCCTAGGCCATTTCTATTGCTAGTCGGAGAGTGTGTTTGTCCGTCAACACATTGTAAGTGTAGTTTGCCATGACATATGTCTTGTTTAGTATACTGTGCCTCTGTCTACCTGTGACATAACATTGATACCCAGGGTAAACCTACCATCTCCCATCCACTCATTAGGATTCCTGTTGAGGGGAATCAACGAGTAACTCTACGGATAACTTGTACTGGTAGTTTACTCATGCGTGGGGGTGGCTTCTGTGTTATGGATAATGCAGTACAGCCTGTCCTATGTATGTCAGTGCTGGGGTTCAGGTCCCTCATGTGCATAGCTCCCTGCCATTCAGATTGTACAAGGTGCAGCATGTGCATTGATTCCAGCTTGGACATGGCTTTCTACATCAGGCACAGCTTGCGTCTGGGTGGACAGCATGGCAGTGTGTGGAGCTGCACTCTGTTAAATCAGGCGACACATTACATGTGTTCCAGCTCTTTCATACTCCTGGTGAGGTACTGTTGTGGACTTTACAGTTGCTGGATGTGTCTGCATGAGGTACACCCCACAGGGGCTGTTGTGGTCATTTCTAATGCTGATGAAATATAACTGCAGAACCACAATGACCTCCCCTTAGCTATATGTCAGAAAGCATGGACCATGCAATCACAAATAAAAACAGGACCCTCTCCACAAAGGGAAAGTGGCCTGTCTGGTGGACCACAGCCATAAACAAACTGTATAACAGATGAGGGATACTAATGCAAGACAGAGCTACATCTCCAAAAGGGAAGACAGCTGTGATTAGCACTAGTAGAAAGCTACATTATGTCATAAAGACATGCAAGGTCAACTTGGGGACATAAATCACCAAAGACAATGAAGGTAACCACACTGCTTTCTTCAGTTATGTCAGACACCTGGTTGGGAACTCTCAGATATGCTCAGAGTTGGTACACAGCAACATATATTCCAGTGACCTGACAGATATTGGCAACATTCCGGCGGACAGCTTCAGTGCGATTTACCCCCTCCCTCACCCCCAAAAGAAGATAGTTATCACAGCTGTATGTAACCTCACTGTCATCTTGGATGTCCATGTGAGAGCCGCACTCAGCAAAGACAAGTACACAGCATCAATGGGACCTGATGATATCCCCGGTTGCATGCTATGTGAACTCCAGAAGGAGCTGGACCCGTATATACAAATTCTATTTAACCTTAGCCTTGCTACAGGATATGTACCTGAACACTGGCGTACGGCAACAGTGGTCCCACTCCACAAAGGAGATGCTTCCACAGACCATGGCAACTACCACCACACAAGCTTAACCAGCCGTGTCTGCAAAGCTATGGGAAGAGTCATTATGGAGCTCTTACACAGAGACATTGCTGACCTACAGACCCTTGATCCCACCCAGTTCAGCTTTGTACAGGGCAGATCCTGCCTTTTGCACCTAGTTGATTACTATGAAACTGTCAGTAGGGCCATTGATGAGGGCTACACAGTCCACACAGCCTGCCTGCACTTGGCTAAGGCCTGTGACACAATACCCCACTCAGGCATCATAGACAAGCTCAACAGCTGACATATAACACCATATGTCACAGGAAAGGTTGCAAAATGGCTAGGAAACAGAACCCATAAAGTCAACATTGCAGGTGCCTTGTTGGATTCAAAGCCAGTCACAGGTGGTGTCCCACAAGGATGTGTCCTGGGACCCCTCTTAATTGGTATTTACTTTTCAGATGTGAGAGCAAACATAGGAGGGTTGTGGCTGAGAAAGTTTTCAGATGACTGCAACCTAGGCACCATAGTGAATACATCAGCCGGCACACACATCCTACAGAATGCCGTCACAAAGACGGATAGCTGGTACCAGACTCATGGCCTGAAACTGAATGCAACTAATGTGTAGTCATCCCCTTCGGGAGGAACAAAGTACCCACAGATCAATACATAGACAGCAACCCACTGAGCACAGAAAACAAATCAGACACCTGGGGACACGTGTAGATAGTGACATCTCGTTTGATACCCATGTTGCCAAAGTGGTTAGAAAGACTATCTATCTTGGCCACCTTATCATGGAGGGTTTTCCATCCAGATCATAGGAGGTCATTGTACCACTATACTTCTCCCTTATCAGGCCCATGATTGAATACAAAGCCCCATTTGGTATGTACCTCACCCAGCACTTGCAACAGCTGGAGAGACCCCAAAAGTACCTTACCATGAAGATCAGGGGTCTACAACACATGTCATATGCTTCCAGAATAGAGGAAACCCAGCTTTATTCAGTGTCATACCGCACACTTACAGGTGACCTATGCCTGACATACAAGACCATGTCCAATCAGGATTTGGTGGACATGCTACACTGCAAGCAATCCAAATCCACCAGAACCATGAGAGCTGCAGATTTGAACCTCAGCACATACATGTATAGGACATGCTGGAGGGACAGAGTCATAACTCAGAGGCATCTCACACTCTAGCAGAGTATCCCAGTTCATGTTGGACAGAGTCCCTCACTGACTCTCTTCAAGAGACATCTGGACAACTGCATATGAGACAGAGGCACAGACTAGACAGAGGCACAGTCATGTTATTCAATTACGTAAGGGGGTCATAATGTGTCACTACTAAGTCAAAGGCACAATATTCGGAATCTATTCTGTACACTTATTACTACTATAAGGGGTGGCAATAGCCACATCACTATGGCTAAGCATATACATGCACTAGGGCAGATAGCCTACTAGTAAACTATGACACTATGAAACTATGGTGTATGTGTAGGTATTGTCAGTCAAGCACTATGATGTGGTTTGGGGGGCTTGATATCTCACTGTATTCCAACATTGTTTTGTCTATTCCTTCTAGCATGTCTAGGGATCAGTTGCTAGTGTCCTCTCCTGCTCAGCTGGTGAACCTGGGAATATTGAGGCAATGTTACAATTGCCTCATGTACACTGACAACCCTCTCCTTCTCCCATAAAACACACATACATGTGAGAGATGCAACTATATAGCCAAAGTGGAGGCTGAGCTCTCTCAACATAGGACTAGCAAGACCAGAGAGAAGGTGAAGGTAACCACACACATCACAAACCCAGTCTCACATAGCACTATCACAACTTAAAATCATACACATAGACACACAAAGACATACTCGGAGGCTCTTTTCAGAATTCTACCAAAACAGCAGCGGCCACCACAGCAGACACCCACACAACTGCCTCCACAGGGCACAGCACATGCAACACATAGACCACAGAGTCAGTGTGCCAAACAGTCACAGCCCTTAAGGCCAAACACAATGCCAGACACACTTGTCATAGCCATAGTCAGACACACTGATGTCCCGCTCACCAGATCGAGTACGGAGGAGGTCACAGTAAGTTGCCTATCGGGCACTGGAATCCACCACATAATGCAAGCACTCAGGTCACTCAACTGCAAGTACAAGTCTGACCCAGTCATTATCCATGCTGGTGTGAATGACCTGAGATGTACCTCCCTGGACTACATGGAAAGAGACATAGAGGATCCCTCTGATTATGTAGGCCAGGCAGGTATGACCCTGACCTTGAGCAGTATACTACCTTCACCAAGTATGATGCCACATAAACAGAGACAAGATGATCAGCTGTAATAATTTGCTTAAACTATGGTGTCATTCAAAGGGGGTCCAATGTCTGTCTGCCTGGGATGACATGCTGGACAGACCACGCTGATTTGCAAGGGACGGCTTGCACCTGTCACCCCTGGGCTTCCGGATTTCGGATGATGCTCTTGCCACCCCCATTGTGCCTTTTTTATGCAAGAATCATATTCTACACCTACCAACCTAGAACACAGAAAAGGAAAGACACTAAGGGTAATGCTGCTCAATGCCAGAGGTCTCAACCTCAAGCTGCACACACTTGATGCCCTTCTCAGTATGTAGCACATTGATGTCTGTGCTGTGCCTGAAACCTGGTTCACGGCTTCTGACAGCACCCCGGCACTATCGGGTGTTACCTCATATCATGCGTTCTGCCACCAAAATCCGGACAACACCAGGAAAGGAGGGTGGGTGTCCATATTCATCAAGGACACCCTCGCCTCAAGATTGGTGGCAACACACGATGCATCGGAGACCATCCAGGTGCCAGTAACCATAGGCAAGACTGCTCTGCAGTTTATAGCATGTTACATGCCACCCTCTCAAAGTCAGGTACATCACACAGCTGTCCGAAAACACTGGAGGGGATAACTGTATCTCCAAACACCATCATACTGGGTGATTCCAACTATCCAAATATAGACTGGGATCACTAGTCAAGCCCCAACACTCTAACCCAAAGGTTCCAAGAGTTCATACACTCAAATGCCATGGAACAACTGGTCACCATCCCCACAAGTGGAGACAACATACTAGAACTCATCATCACGAACATGGGGTCACACTGTTCAACACCAGCAGTATACCCATCATTGGTGAGATCAGATCATGCACCAATCTCAGTGGGAGTCCACATCCCACCCACACCCCAGAAGGAAAAACAAACAGTGAAGACCGTCTCAAATGCCGACTTCACATTTCTAAGGACTGGTGTGGTCTCTTTCAAGGCCCCCAAGCCAGTGGACACCATTACCCAAGCCGCTGTATCACTTACAAATGCCTTCTACCAGCACCTCCAGGACTGCATGGATCAAGCAATCCCAAACAAAACAAAGAATCTTTGTACCACAGGCAAGCATCCAGTCTGGTGGACCCCAGCCATAAACAAGCCCTACAACAAAAGGAAGGAGCTACTACAACATAGAGCGACATCCGTAGAAGGGAAGACACCCCTGCTCATTATGAGTAAAACACTGGGTTCCCCCATACAATCATCCAAGGCAAGTTTTGGAAGTAAACCCACTCAGGACTCAAGGGACAATCATGAGGCCTTTTTTACCTATGTTTGACACCTGGGAGGGAACTCCCAGATATGCTCAGAATTAGTTTGGAATGATGTAAATATCACTGAACCTACAGACATTGCCAACATACTGGCTGGCATGTTCAGAGCGGATTTCTCCCCCCCCTCCCCCCAACTGGAGGGGTATCTACACCAGAGGATTGTAGCCCCCCAAACATCTCCAATGCTGGGGTGAGAACTGCTCTATCCAAGGCGGAAAACACTTTATCCATGGGACCAGATGGTGTCCCCAGTTGTGTGCTCCATGAACTCAATGAGGAATTACACCCGCAGTTAGGGCAGCTGTTTAATCTTAGCCTCACCTCAGGATATGTGCCCAAGGAGTGGAATACGGCAATGGTGGACCCACTTCACAAAGGAGGTGCCTCCACCAACCCCGGAAACTACCATCCCATCAGCTTGACAAGCCAGCTCTGCTAAGCTATGGAGAGGATCATAATGGGAATGATAAATGAAGACATAGGGGACTTGCAGACATTGGATCCAATCCAGTTTGGCTTTGTCAAGGGCAGATCATGCCTTTTAAACTTGGTTGACTTTTTCATGACAGTCACCCAGGCCATTGACGTGGGCAAGGCAGTCCACACAGCCTACCTTGACCTGGCAAAGGCTTTCAACACAATACCCCACTCAGGTATCATTGAAAACATCACCAGCTTAAATGTGAGCCCATACATCACAGGATGGGTTGCAAACTGGCTAAGTGACAGAACACACAGGGTCAAAGTTGCTGGTGCCATGTCACACTCCAGAGCTGTCACAAGTGGTGTCTCACAGGGCTCAGTCCTGGGCCCACTTTTGTTCATCATCTACTTTTCAGAAGTACAAGCAAACACAGGAGGATTATGGCTGACAAAGTTTGAAGATGACTGCAAACTGGGAACCATAGTTGGAAACCCATCTGACACAGACATCCTTCAGAAGGGTCTCATAGACACAGATAACTGGTGCCAGAGCCATGGCCTTACATTAAACGCTAAACAATGCATAGTCATACCCTTCGGGAACAACAGGGTTACCCCTAGTTCTCATCTAGGTGGCAATCCTCTAAGCACAGAAGAGGTTATCAGGGACCTGGGCACCCAGGTTGACAGTAATATTTCATTTGACACTCACATTGCCAGAGTAGGCCTGGGGCTGTTCCTGCTATTAGGACAGAGGTGTGACCTGGTAGTGTCAGGGTGCTGATGTGGGCTTTGACCCTGTTTTCTATTACAGCACTGATATCTACATTCTCTATACTGTGTGCGTTTACACTGCATGCATTTATACTTCTGGCATTGGGTAGCATTACATCTAGGTTACTATCCCTTGTGGTACCTATGAGTTAGGTTTGTGTTTTTTGTGGTTTATGATTGGTGAGGGTGGATGTTAGTCAGGTCCTCAGGTGTGCATATGGTACATGGTATTACATTACTTAACACATGGCATTCATGCCTCAGGTGGTGCTGCAGGGCTGCCTCTGTCGGATGCACATACTACACTCTCTGTACATGTTTGGAAGCAGGTTGTGTCATGTTAGGCATCCCTGTTACTATATGAGTGAGTCAGAGCGGGTATCAGTCCCAGTGTTCCTACTGACCAAGTGTATGTGCTATGCGTTGCCTCTTTGCCAAGGCCAGGGCATACTAGGCACACCTCCTTCTGCCTACTGGGACAAGGTCAGGTTGTTCCTCCTCCAAGTCACCCTCTGCCTGTGGTGGCCTTGGCAATGGTGGGGGGATGTTAGGCCCAGCCCTGTGCTGGTCCTGCTGCAGCTGTTTCCGCAGGATCATATTATGTAGCATAGCACATATCATGACCATTTGGGTACATGTAGTTGGTGTGTACTGCAAGGCTCCACCAGATGTGTCCAGACACTGGAACTGTGACTTGAGCAGCCCAAACACATGCTCTATGACATTACGTGTTTGTGCGTGTGCCTCATTATGGCGTTCCTGTTCAGGTGTGTGTGCATTTCTGATGGGTGTCATCAGCCACGGCTCAAGTGCATAACCTGCATCCCCCACTAGGTGTCTGTGTGGGAAGTCCCCACTGGCAAATGATTGGTACAGCTGTGTCAGATGCCAGATGTGGGAATCGTGGTAGCTCCCAGGGCAGCCAGCACACACATTCATTATTATGCCCTGGGCATCACACACGACCTGGCAGTTGATGGAGGGGTATCCCTTGCAGTTAATGTAGACTCTACCCCGCTCACCAGCTGGTGCTTTGATGCATACGTGGCAGTCTATTGCACCCAGCACCTCAGGGTATCCCGCTATTTGCTGGAAGAGACGCATATTGCTGGCCACAACCTCACGGTCATTAGGGACATATATATGATCACCGACATGTGCTGACATGGCATCCAGGAACTGGTGCAGTACCCTGGAGGCTGATGCCTGTGATATCCCCATCATATCACCAGTTGGTCTCTGGAAGGTACTTGTTGCTAGTATTCTTAGGCCAACACATACCTTGGTTTCCACTGGGATGGGTTCCGCTCTGTTGGTTCTGTGTGTGAGATGTGGCCTGCACAGCTCAACAATCTGCTGCAGAAGGTCTCTGTCCACTCTGTAGCGCTCTACTATCTCCAGCTCATGTAACCCATGGTAGGTGACCCTGGGCCTGTATACTCTTCTCCTTCTCCTCACTCTGGGTTGTCTGTCAGCATCTGCATTGTCACCACCCTCAGCAATTCGCCTATGCCTGATTATAACAGCTATGGCAGCCCCTAGCATTTCTGCTCTGAGTTCAGCTTTTTTCAGTTTTCAATTCTGATAGCTTACTTTCTTGCAGTATCTCTTGTGAGAAACACCCTGGACTGCTCTTTGCAGTGGTTTAAATGCTGGGTTGGGCTTCTAGTCTGCCTGCATAATTGCCTGCTTCCAATTGTTTCCAACAATTAACTGCAGCAGTATCCTCTGGCAGTTTCCGTGTATTTTAGTTGTTTCCTGTTTCCTCTCTGTTTCCTGAGGGGGAGCAATGTGCACACCAGCTTAAACACGCTCACAGTCACTTAAACGTGCGCACACATCCCTACACGGTGTTACACGTGTGCACACATCCTTACACAGTGTGAACTAGGCTGATTCATGTTAAAACGTGCGCACACTGCCTTACACATGTGCACGCCCGCGCAAACCGTTTACAACGGTTTGCAACACACTCCCATATGTTGAGCCTGCCTTACACGCGCGCACACGTGCGCATGCATGTATTTCAAGAAACTTTGAGTGTAGGGATAGCATAAACCTTCAATTTCTTGACTTTCCTAGTGTTCTGTTGGGACACACCTCCCTCCCTGAAGTCTGTCTGTCATCTTTCACCTTACATTGCCCTCCAATCTGGTACATTTGTATCTATCCTTCCCCCTGTGATGTCACCTACCTCTTACTCTGTTCCTCCCCCTTCTCTAACTCTTACACTACTCAGAAAGTGCTCATTACCTATGTAGCAGTGTGATTCAGTATTGTAACCCTCATTTACATAGGATTGCCTAGTAATGACTAGTTACATGTCTTACACGGAGCTTCCCCCCCTTGACAACCACTAAACGGAGGCCATATTGTTTTGGTCTGCAAGTCCCTCCATTGACATTCCATGTAATACATAAATCCCACAATTGTGGGCTTATAAGCTTCGGTTTTTAGTTTTAGGTAGCGCACCCCGTTTGTGTGGGTGTGCGCTGCAGTTAAACCTCAAAATCCCATAAAAAAAAAAAAGTTATATAACATATTTTTGCAAAGGTTTTTCATGCCAATGGCCACATATTTGGCCATTGGCATGCTTAATGAAACAAATGCACCCTTTATTTGGAGCTGACATAGCTCTGTTTTTAATTTTGCAGAAATGTACTCAGTTGTCAGCCGAGTACATTTCTGCAGCTATCACGTCCGTTACACGGACTGGTTTCTGCTTCATGGATCGCTCAGATACCTCATTTGCATATCTTTGAGCTGCAAATGAGGTATTGAGCATTTCCACGCCCAGTCCGTGTAAGCGACGTGTTAGCTGTCTCTTACACGGAGATTTGGGCTGTTCCTGAATCGGGAGGCTTACACGGAGGCTTACACTACTCTTGAATTCCGTGTAAGCCTTCCTGAATCTAACCCCTTGTCTCACACTATGCTTAATTTATTTGGCCAGCTTGCTTATTTCAGTTTTCAATGTTGTAGTTGAACCTCTTTTCCGTTTCTTATATTTTTTTGTCTCTCACCTTAATCAGGTATCTTCTTTTTATGGAAATATACCCCCCTGATGTTGAATGCCTAGATCCTGATGTTAAACATTTTTTTGAATTTTTGAACTCAATTTCTCTTTCAAAACTTTCCAAATTCCTTCTGTAGTTTTTCCACTAAACACATCACTCTGATTAGTTTTACATTGTGACTGTTTACATCCACATAATCTGTAATTAATCTTCTGTACATTGGTTTTGATTTAAGTTTGGCAGAATTGTCTTGCAACAAATTAACCTTCATAACCCTACATTCACTGCACATCAACGATGGTAAAACATGACATGAAGTAATAGTAATTTCTTTAGGAACACAAACAATATCTAGTATATTCCTTTCTGTAGTAGTTTATTTTTACAATCTGAAACAATTGCAGTTCATGAACATGTGTTGGAAATAATTTCCATATTAATGTTGTTGAAGTATTATTCTCTTCTGTTTCTGGTAAATTTAAGTCTCCGGACACTATTATTCTTCCCTCCTTTGTTTCATGCAGGAAATGTATGAATTCCTCTACATCATAAGCAGTTGACTTTGGTGGTGTATACACTCCAACAACTGTTATATGTTTCAGAGTTGTCTTTATTGTCACAGTTACACAATCTATAGTACTGGTGTTCTTAATAAATATGTAATAATCACAGGTCTCATAACTATCTTTAATCCCTATGATAACACCTCCACCTGATTTTTTGTTAGAATATCTATTACAGTAAAAACATGTATACCCTGACAGAACTGGTTTCCAGTTATTGTTCTTTAACCATGTTTCACAAACAATGACAACATCAATATTGTGGGAATGTAACAAATTTTCCAATAATAAAACTTTATTATTAATTCTCCTAGCATTAGCAACCATCAGGGATGCATCAAATGTTGCTATCTGTAAAGTGTTACATTTTTTGACCTGACAAAATTACTACCTTGCATTTGTCAAATATTGCAAAATATCTGCTGCAAAAATTCTCTTCCCTTGTCTTGACAAGTACACACCATCCTGTGTGAACACGTGTGCCTAAAATTAGGCTGAGATGCTATACATATTTCCATTTTTTAAAACGGGACATTTGTTTTATGTAGGTATTTTCTCAAAAAATCTTGTCATTCATGGAGAACTGCTTCTCCTTTTCATATGAGATTTGTGAAAAATATGTCCTAACACCAGTACAAGCTATACTAACAGGGCTGTAAGTTCTCTACTTACTACAGAGAGCCCTTGTGGATGAGCTCATTTGTACCAACATGAATAAAAATAGATTCATACTTCCTTACATTTAGGCATTTCTAGACCTGCCTCAAATCCTTTATTTTTGCTCCTGGCAAACATAACAAAATTTGATGTTTGTTTTCTTCTCTGCAAATGTATGTATGAATTCCCATTTAATAACTGAATCTCCATTTACAAGAATATCTTTTCAGACCAGATCTGAAGAATCTTCAACTTCTAATTCAGTAATATCTGCTTTATCAGTTGTTACAAAGGAATGATCTTCATCACCATTAGTCTTATTAATGCCACTGTTTATCATTGTATATTACATTTGCAAGCATACAGTTCTCATCCATCTGGATTTGTATATCCACGGCTTGATATATGTTGTCAACATCTTTCTCCTCTGTTTTCTTACATTAATGTTCTTTAATCCACGCTTGTTCAGTTCTGACCTCGTCCCTTTCACTTGCCCCTTGCCTGTTTTTTCTACCTTCTCTTTTGTAAACATGCTTCCTTTTTCTGTAGACTGAAGATTTTTCTAATAGAAAAGTGTTATCATTCCCTGTAATCTGTGTGTTGCATAACAAAGCACTGTCCTTTTTAGTGTGTATTCTCTTTACTTTACAGATAGCCGCGGTGGTACAGTGGTAGTGTTGTTGCCTCACAGCAAGAGGTTCTCCTGTTCAATTCTTGACTGGAGTGCTTCCTGTGTGGAGTCTGCATGTCCTCCCCGCAGTCAAGTAGCCTCCAAAAGACATGTGTGAATGGGCATGCCTTTGCTGAAGGTTGGCGAACAGGCTGTCAACTCAGTATCATAAAAAAAAAAACAATCTGCTGTCAATCATTAGTGGGCCAGAATTCTGCTGTGGCAACCCCTAACTGGGAAAAGACTAACATTCTCTTTACTTTACAGACATTTATTAGTTTCTTTTTCTTTCTTATTAGTTGTGAACTTCCTCCTTTCTTTCTTTTTTTATTTTCTTTTAAACAGTGAATTCTCAGATTGCTGAATACTTGTATCCAGAATTCTATAGTTGTCAGGGGCATCATTTAATTTTATAGGGGTTGAGAGATCTTTACAAACAATAGACATATTCCTTCCTAAGTGTGTTCTATTTGTTCTTTGTCTAACATTATTTATCTAACCAATCCAGTCATTAATGTATGTAGCAACAGTTCTCCAAGCTGCGCCAATTGAACAAGTGCAAATGTCATCAGTAAGTCTAGATTTACTACTAATGGTAAGCAAGTCATCCAGCTTTTGACATGAGAAACACAGATCACAAGTAGGAGTGATTGGTATAATGTTAAGGTATTTACCTCACATACACAAGGTTCATAGGTTCATAGATTAGTACTAGGCTTACTGCCCTTGTGAGCCATTTTAAGCCTAGCCAATTATCCCCCTGTGAGATTCAAATCCTGTACCTTGTGTTTGTAAGGCAAACACCTTAACCATTAGGCCACCCTCCCAACCCTAGGTTGGTATAGGTATCAAGTTTGATTCTGAAGTGATGTCTGGTAATGGGTGCAGAGGTTAAGATTGTAAAGTGTAGTTCCTGAGGTATAAGGTTCAATTCCGTCCACCCTCCTTTGCCTATTGTGTGACCTTGAAAAAGTCACTTAACCAGACATTGCTCCCAGTCACCCCTACAAAGGAACTGTGTCCAGTAAGTTTCCTTAGTTGGCTGAGGTTGCTAAGTAAGTTTTTGGCTAAATATATAAAAATGTTAAAGACAGAGGAACTTTGTACATCCTATCTACCATTTTACAGACGGCTGGTTAACTATCAGTAACTGGAGCACTGGAGGAATGGGTAAAGGTTCTGCAAATTCCATTTGTAACAGCTCATAGTATGTTCTGAGTGAGTGAGAAACCTCAGTGTTCTCACATTGAAAACACTGGCACATTCTGGAAATATTCTCAGAGAAAAAGAAAGTCCCACAGAGTGAATCAGATACTGTTCTTTCCTATGTGTCTGAATCAGACTTCTGATAACAGCTTGCATCTTCTCTTTCATTTTCTTAACCAGATTCAGAATCTTGAATCTCTTCTAGAAAAGAGATGACTCTTTTTCTTTTACAAGAAACCACCTTACAAGAAGGATCAATAGCCTGAATTAGACCCCGTTCCAGATTTAGTAAACTACTCCTGTCTAGATAAATTTGAGGAAGATCAGAAATATGTTTAGTTTTTTTTTTTTTAAACAGGAAAATGGGGCAAGCAGAGTTGTTAATGGTTGTAGCAGCCTCCCCTGGGATAGGCACAGCATTCTCTTTTCCAGGATTGCCAAGAGGAGCTCTTCCTATCCCACAGAAGGTGCCCCAACAGCCACAGAGGTCATGGCTAACTTTGGTCTATAGTGGCTGTAGGTGCTGCACCAGAGGGACTAGGGTAAAAGATGAGTGGTCTGAGGAACCAGCTTTGGCCACAGCAATGTCACCCACCTGTGGCTGAGGCACATTTCTGGCCTGCTGTGGTGGCAAAGGTTGTTTGCTTAGTTTTTTTTATTTCTGTAGCTGGAAGAAGGACAGACCATGGGACCAGGGGTTTGCTCCATTGTCAAGCTGAAAATGCTGCTTTTTTCCCATAGAAAACAATAAGCATAATTTTCCCCACAAAAACACTATAAAAAGCACTTTAATACACATTGCCAGACCCAAAGCTAAAATAAACACAATTTCTCCAAAGAAAAAAAATGTCAACTACTTTAATTACTTTTAAACTGGCATGAAAAAAGTATGCTCCAGTTTGAAACGTACAGTTCAGCTTGATTGAACAAAGTCCTGGTCCTATGGTCTGTCCTTCTTCTAGCTGCAAACAGAAAAAGGTAAAGTACAGATCAGTCTTTTGGCAGTCCATTAGAACACAAACTTGTAGATTAAAAACAAATTTCCTAAGCTGGGAAGTACATTTGTACAATCCATTTTTATGTGGAAGTTTATTCCCCATAGGGAACTTATCTGCTTAGTAAAGGAACAATACAGACAGTAGATCCTGGAATACCTGCAGAAGAACAGTCTCTTCAGAGGCAGGAAAAATCTGAAGGGCTTGGCACACAAACATGTATTTTAGGCAACTCAGCCCAAGCTGCCTAATAGCTTGTACATGTGGAAGGTGCCCTGAAGCTTTGAAAGCAGGCCAGCTGTTATATCCTTAGTGACAACCCATATTGCTAAGTCTACTTCAACAGTGATCAATATGATGAACATAAATACTTCATAAATGTTATAGGAAATTGTCGTTTGAATGTGAATACAGGAAAAAAGATTGCTTAACTATAAATGTATGCAAAACAGAAACATGAAATGCACATTCTGAACCGCTTGGTAAATAAGAAAGGTTGGAAGTCAAAAAGAATGCATTAATTATAAAGTCAGTTGAGCAATTCCTTTATAGAAAATATAATGAAAATGGAGAAAGAGGCATTAAAAAGGTGACTGGCTGAATTTCAATTAAGAAATTTCATAAATTTTAAAAAGGTTATGAAGAAGATTAAGAAAGTTAGAATACCAAAACAATATGGTTTATTATAAGACTTCCATAATACTATACAGGGACAGATGTAACAGGCTATATGAAGAATATATACAATTCTTGAAAGAGAAAGATGATGTTAAAAATTTAGAGAAATGAAGACTTATTTAATTATTTCTTTGCATAAGTATAACTTTGCTAATTGTGAGACAGTATCATATAAAACTGAACGCAAATTAACAGAAAAGTTTGAGCAGCGGTGCAGCAGTTTGATTGTCACTTCACAGTTCAATTCTCGCTTGGGTTGCCTTCTGCGCAGAATCTGCATGTCCTCCCTGCACCCATGTGGGTTTTTACTGGGTGCTCCTCTTTCCTCCCAAATTACAAAGACATGCATCTGGAGTGTTTTCCCCAGGCCACTGCTGAAAAATGGTTTGTTCCAAGTCAGACTTTCCCGGTAAACAAATGTTAAATAAATAAATAAAAATAAATAAATAAAGTGGCAAGTGTTTGATGAAGAGGTAGGAGAGGCAGACAGGAAGAAGGATGTAAGAAATTTAGCAGTTAAGAGAAATAATTGAAAATGTATTTAAATACAAACTATGGCTATTAAATGGAGAGGTTAGTGAAGTAAGTGTAAAAAGGCTAATTGGCGATGGAGCTGACCAAACATTCAGTTCAGTACATAAAGTAAAGTTGTTAATAGTGTTACAGGGATTAGAAAAAGAAAAAGGGTATATGAAATTTATAAAAGAAAATTGCAAGAAATCATATATTAGATCTTTAGTAAATGGTTGAGAAGTAAATGCAAAATATCAAAAAAGGAAATAAGACTGCTCACATAGCCCTTTATTATTTACTTATTGTACGAATGAAGTTAATAATAAGAGGTTTTATGTGGCAGGTGTATGTGAGCATACCTAACCTTTGTGTACTCACTTATACAGAAGAAAATTTTAGAGCATAATGATGTATATAACAGCATAATAACTCAACCAAGCCGGGAAATGTATGGCTTTAACTATTATCCAAGTATATAAGTTCAAGACCTATGTAGTTATTTCAGGCTCTGTCAGAACTATAGGTGGGAAATGACAGAATTGTACAGCTAATGCTGTTGTGTATTTTGCCACAATTTGTCTAGCATTTACATTTGTGAAACAGTTCATAAACTAAATCACAAGATTTACAAACTTTCTTTTAGGTTGTTTGAAAAAAAAACATCTGTATCAGTATAGTTTAATATAATGTTTTTATGAATGCATATTTTTGTTTGAGATAATAAAGATCTGCACAACTGAAGTAGAGATTTTTATATTTCATTATATATAAAGATGTGACTTTTAGTGGCAGCTAAACTAAATATTATTATGTTCCCCAGCATTAAATGGTTTAGTGTCTATTAAAATCACAAAAATTACTAATGTGTGTATGTCTTTAATATAGTATGTTCTTAATTCTAGTAATTAGTATAATATATTTGTTTAAATTGTAATTTATTTGTTTGGAAAGTCATATGACTATTTTAAGTTATTCAAGTGTTGTTACCTATTTAATTTTATTCCAGTGAATTCTCCTTTTAATGTTGAAATAAAAGTGCCTGACAACATGTGCTCTTTTGACTACAACTAAAGCTTCATGTACTACAAGTAATTATAGGGTTAGTACCAAGTGTGTTATAGCTTTCAAAGCTGCAAAACATGCAACACTCTTATGTTTTTCTCTCTGTTTCTGTAATTGGTAACACATCAAGCAGGTAATAATTCATGTACTGCAAGGAATTATGATTAGGTCTCTCTGATCTTTATCAAGTTATACATTCTTAAACTGAATATCTTAGATTTTAAGTGGTTCTGGTATTAGTCTGTTTGAGCTACATAGTGTAGCTTTATAGGAGTAACTGTGTAAGTCCAAACAGTTTTAATTTGGTTTTATCATAGCCTGATCAATCTCAGTATTTCTTTTCAACCTGGAAAATATTTTTAAGAAAAAAAAAATACTATTTAAAAAATGTTGCCAAACTGTTAAATGATAAGATTCTGTATGGCAGATATGGCCTTGAATGTCATTCTTATTTATTTGTGATATCTGCATTTTGATTTGTTGCAAGAAATTAAATAAAGCATGTTTTACTGTATGAACCATCTCTTCTCTGCATCGAGGAGTGCCAGCTTTCAGGTGTGCCATTATTATTTGTAAACATAATTAATGTGCATACATATGACTTCAACTCTGTAATTTAATTACTGATGAAATCAGTTCCGGGACAAAAGATTAATACTGCAATTCCACAGTTGCCTTTATTTTACAGATTAGCCATTGTTCAGATTTGTTATAGCAAACCAAACCATAGCTG